>NW_019384444.1:35560-39388 GCF_000671375.1 Centruroides sculpturatus
AAGAAATTATGATTGATTTGCAAAATGATGTTGAAGCAAAGATTTTGTATACACAGGATAATATTGAATGTTTTTGGGTAAATAATAGACACAGATATAAAATGCTTTGGAATGAGATCAAGTTATTAATTATGGCATTTCCAACTTCTTATCTTGTAGAAAAAGGATTTAGTGCTATTGTACAGTTATTGTCCAAACAAAGAAATCGGTTACAATTAACACAAAAAGGTGATTTACGATTACTTTTGACAAATTTCGAACCAAAGATAAACAAATTGGCTCAATTTCATCAGCCTCAAGGTTCGCACTAACAATAATTTTTCTGTATACTTAAACATTTTATATTCAATAAAAAGTGTTTCATTTTTTTATATTTGTTAAATTTGTTAATACTTATGTTTTTTAACTTTGTTAATTATATTAAAATCTTATACGTATTCTGAATAAATAAATGTTTAATTTTTTTACAAATTATATAATTATGAAATAAACTAATAAACCCAACGAAATTTTTTTCGAATTGAAGATGGCGATACTACGTAACGGTTTTATTGAAGGGGGCGATACTACGTAACGGTTTTATTGAAGGGGGCGACGATTCGTTAGAGGTTGAGAAACACTGATCTATACCCTGTTTGAAGCTTAATAACTTCCGTGCTTTTGGTCGAAAATTTCTGAAATTTTGAAGGAAGGTTTGTTTATTAAGAAGATTGATGCTATTAAATTTTGGTGGTTAAAGGGCGACGGGTGAAGAGATAATGGTGGTCGTGTGTATCTGCAGTAGAGTAAAATCGTCATTAAGTCCGACCCTATTTATAAGCATATACGATTTTTTATTAAACTCATCCCCATTCTCAAAATTAAGCTTTTTGCTACTTTATAAAATATAAAAAGTTTTTTAATAAAATATGATANTATCTAGAAAAAATGTAAATAAAGTTATAATTACTAACCACATAAACTATTTTCACATCTACTACCATTACATTTACTACAAGCTTCACCTGATTGATAAGGTGCTTTCCCTCGAATATTGATTCTGTATACAAAGAGTAATCATGAATATATTATTTTACAGATTCGTTAAATACAGTCGATCCCCTATAACACTGTTGATAATTCCGTTTTGTATGAATTCCATGTTGTACGAGTCACTTAAAATACGTGTGCCGTTCTGTGAACGGCTCACGTATTTGTAAAATCTAAGTGACTCGTACAACGTGGAATTCATATAAAACGGAATAATCGACAGTGTTATAGGGGGGCCGACTGTATAAATAATTTAATAAATTACTTTGGAAAATAGTTGCAAACCATCATAAATTTAAAACCAGTTTTCAAACAATCTGTTAGCGAACAGCCAACGAAACGAACATCAGCCGAAATCATCTGAATGAATAGTTATATTATAGAATAGTTCATAATATATTCTTAAATTTATATTTAAGTATCTTGCAATTCTTACAGTAAGATATTTATCACAATTGCTGTTTTTATCGCATGTAGCATTAGAGTAATTATAATGTTGAGATTCCCCGTTCCAAATTTGTAAAATAGTCTCGAATGGTTCGTATCCGATGTATACATTCTGATTGATTTTGTGTAAACATCCAGCAGGGCCACTACTTTCGTCTACATTGCATCGATCGGACCACAACTTAGCTAAATTTGCTAAAGTGTCACTCCATTCCTAGAAAAGAATTTCATGTAAACAATGAAGAACACGGATTCGTTGGGCCCGTACTTTTACCATGCAGTCGCCATTGTGGGTCCCGACTGTTCGTGCTCCCGACAGACTTCTTCTAGAGGAGAGCCGCCGATTGTTTAACGTCACTAGTGATTGATTCACGATAGTTCTTGAACACACGTATCAATAACTAGTATGTATCAATTCATGTCCGTCGGGAGCACGAACAGTCGCGACCGCTGCCATGACGGTGCACATAGGTAAAGATTGACCCAGCCAGGAAAGTAAAACTTAATTTTACTGTAAATTGTTTTCTATTTTAATTAATCTTAAAATCTATTTGAAGTTATTCATGATAAATGTATAAAATATTCTAGTTTTTTAAAAAAAAATTATATAAAGAACGTTAACGTTTTATGTTTTACAAACCAATTTCATCATATTGGCAGCCATTGGTTTAGTGTTATTTCTATAGAAATTAATCAAATTTAAAATATCACTTCGTTCGTCTTCCGTGAAACCATACTTTTTACTGGAACGTTTATATATTTTTTTAATTTCCTTCACTATAGAACTGTTATTGAAATATTCCTCTTTGGATATCTCTCTACTTTCGAACTGGTCACTGGAAAGAAGAAACAATCCACTTTTCGAACAGTTTACTGGAAGGAAGAAACAATACAGAAGAATCATACAAATGAACCACATCGTGAAATTTCTTCTACTTGTCTTCTAAAAGATTTGAAACTCCGTTTATCGAACATAATTCTATTGAAACGTATATTTTTTTTTATTCTATTTTTATTGTTCAAAAAATGAAATTTATTCTATTTTAAATGGAATTATATTGGAAATAATAAAATACAATATTTTTAAAATCTTTTTATAAATACTTTTTAAAATTTCTGTATGTGTAGATAAACAAAATCGCGCCCCCACACACATACACGTTAGTTTGTGTGTGGGGGCGCGATTTTGTTCATCTATACCAGTGTTTCTCAACGGGGGCGATATCGCCTCCAGGTGGGCGATTTTTCCATGTTGGGGGGCGATTAGTAACAATTTATATTTTGGGGGGCGATTTTCAATTTTCTGGGGGCGATATAGTAAAACATTATATTAAGAATAATTAGATATTTTATTCATTATATCTGTTATGTAATAAATGATCTTTATGTTTATGCTTCTGTTTTTGCTAAAAAGAGACAGGACAAACTTTGCTTCGAACTAGCGTTCATCAAACGCTCTCGTTCTCGTCTCGTCTTTTCTCACGAGAGTTATGAGACACATTTATTGATAATTTAAATAATTACAATTGTAGAAAATATTTATAAAAAACTAGATAAAATTAAATTATGGAGTATTTAAACAATAATAAATTTATAAAACATAAATATGAGAAAATAACAAAAAAAAAACGTAATATCCGCGGGGTGGCGACATCCATCACCCCACCATCCAATATTTCGTGTCACTATGCTGTCGAATTTTCAAATCCAGAGGCATTAGGCCCGCCAGTACACAGAGTGCATCGTGTGATGTAGTACAGTATGCTCCAGTAATTCTTAATAGCATTTTTCTTTGTAGGCTATTTATTTTCTGTTTCATGTGTGTCAACTCCATCCTCTTCCCCCAAATTTGGGCAGCATATGTAACAATTGGGATTACAGCACCTTTATAAATATGTGTTAAAGCCCTTCCACCTATACTCCATTCTTTACGTGCTACTTTCGCTATTTCTTGAAATAAGTTACCCACTTTTTTCTTAATTGTTTCTAGGTGTTCATTCCAGAAAAGTTTGTTGTCTATTGTTACTCCTAAATAGTTGACTTGGTTTACACATTTAATCGATTTATTTTGCATTTTAATTGTGGGTTGCCTTTTTGCCACTTTGCATGTTGTAAAGGCTATGGCGTTTGTCTTCTCTGGATTAAATTTAAGTTTGTTTGCATTTCCCCATTTCTCTATTTTATCCAGTATATTTTTGCATTTTATTTCTATTTGTTTTCTGCTTTTTGCCGAACAGATGACCATTATATCGTCAGCAAAAGCTGTTATTTTTGATTCTGATAATGTGTTGATTTTCAAGAGATCATTTAATATAATTGACCAAAAAATGGGTACAGAACAGGATCCCTGTG
>NW_019384444.1:41477-113211 GCF_000671375.1 Centruroides sculpturatus
AAGAAATTATGATTGATTTGCAAAATGATGTTGAAGCAAAGATTTTGTATACACAGGATAATATTGAATGTTTTTGGGTAAATAATAGACACAGATATAAAATGCTTTGGAATGAGATCAAGTTATTAATTATGGCATTTCCAACTTCTTATCTTGTAGAAAAAGGATTTAGTGCTATTGTACAGTTATTGTCCAAACAAAGAAATCGGTTACAATTAACACAAAAAGGTGATTTACGATTACTTTTGACAAATTTCGAACCAAAGATAAACAAATTGGCTCAATTTCATCAGCCTCAAGGTTCGCACTAACAATAATTTTTCTGTATACTTAAACATTTTATATTCAATAAAAAGTGTTTCATTTTTTTATATTTGTTAAATTTGTTAATACTTATGTTTTTTAACTTTGTTAATTATATTAAAATCTTATACGTATTCTGAATAAATAAATGTTTAATTTTTTTACAAATTATATAATTATGAAATAAACTAATAAACCCAACGAAATTTTTTTCGAATTGAAGATGGCGATACTACGTAACGGTTTTATTGAAGGGGGCGATACTACGTAACGGTTTTATTGAAGGGGGCGACGATTCGTTAGAGGTTGAGAAACACTGATCTATACCCTGTTTGAAGCTTAATAACTTCCGTGCTTTTGGTCGAAAATTTCTGAAATTTTGAAGGAAGGTTTGTTTATTAAGAAGATTGATGCTATTAAATTTTGGTGGTTAAAGGGCGACGGGTGAAGAGATAATGGTGGTCGTGTGTATCTGCAGTAGAGTAAAATCGTCATTAAGTCCGACCCTATTTATAAGCATATACGATTTTTTATTAAACTCATCCCCATTCTCAAAATTAAGCTTTTTGCTACTTTATAAAATATAAAAAGTTTTTTAATAAAATATGATAACAGATGACGCCACCAAAATTTTAAATGTTGCCGGAAAAGTTAATCAACTCGTTGCTGGTTTATTTCTATTCTTGTTCCGTTGTATAAACAGTGAAGAAGAAAAAGAATATCGCATGGAAAGAAAGTCAACAAACTTTGCATTATAAGCAACTGAAATATAAGTAAGGATACAAAGTAACAGTTAATTGTTTATTTAATTTTTAATATTGTGTAAACTTTTAAGAGTTAGACTAATTGTTTGTTTAATTGTTTATATAATTCATATATATATAATTGGAACTATTAGTTTACTATTTGACTTTTCAAATTTTATGAAATTATTCTTTTGTAATTTAAATTTTTCAGAAGAATAAAAATGTTCGATTTATTCTATTTTTTACTCCGAAAATTAAACTAATTTACATAGCAATTAATGAGTTTTGCTTTAAAGAACTGTGTAGACTAGAAATTCGTGCAAAGATGAATGGCAGACATTTTGTCATATGCTTACTGTATGTGACTCTTAACGATAAATTTTCCATTTATGCTAACGATATAACGTTCGAAACTGACGACTACTTCGAAGAATATTATGATGATTATACTGCCGATACGTTTAGAGCAAAGGAAACAGGTACCAAAACTTCGTTTACCGAAGAAGAAAGGGAAGACATTTTAGACTTAAGTAATCTTTATAGGAACAGCACTAATCCCACAGCTGCAGATATGCTCAAACTGGTAAGAACTGTTATTCTTTCATTCTTTTGAAACTAAGGTGGCGTTTTTCCCATGCCCTTCCGACAATAGGGTATTCAAGACCCAATATATTTTGGACGGACCACTTTTGAAAAATTTCTGAGGCTGTTCGTCTGGATTAGATTTCGGGTTCCCCAGAGCGGTAGGTTGCAGTCTTCGGTCATCCGGTCATTATCTAAATTACATTTATGATAGTCTTTATTGTTTTGTAGCAATGCGTGACTCGTGTCATATTAAGGACCGGAAGCAATGTACAATTATTGCGTCCCTTAGAGAGATTGTTTACGTGACAATAGTATCTTCGCAATGAATTGTCAATAGGATAAATACAGTTGTCAGAATGTACTGTAACTTGATCAATCCAACGTACTACAGTTATTGCTGTAATTGGTGGTTCTGAATGAAAATTGGTACACAAGTACTATTCGGCTTGTACTCGGGATGTATTGAAAAATTTATGTAGTAAATTGGAATATTGATATACAGGGTACTATAGAAATATTTTTTATACAATTGCCTTCAAAGAATTAGTATTATTATATTATTGTTTTCTTTCAGCACTCTATCTAAAGGTTTTTGGATCAGCTATTGTGTTAGATACAATGTTTTTTACATCTCATAATCAGCAATTAATTAAAATCATCTTTAATTCTTACTATCTAAGAAATATATATATATATATATATTTTTTTTTTTTCTTCTTTTCAGTACTGGAGTGATGCATTAGCAAAATTGGCTGACCGTTGGTCAAGTCAATGTAAGGTGTATGAAAGTGGTGGACCAAGAGATTGTTTCGAGTTCATTGGTCAGAACATTTACGTAGGGTTTAAATCATATGAAGCTGCCTTAAATGATTGGTATGATGAAAGACATTTGTATGATTACAAAAATTATTCGTGTGCAATAAAGGATAAATGTAATAATTATCTTAATGTAAGATATATTAATAATTTAAATTCATTAAACAATTTATTTTCCTTAAATTGTTCTGTTAACTACGTACTATATTAAATATATAATTGTTTTGGTGTAGATGGTATCGGCTGAAACTCATTCTGTAGGTTGCTCGATAAGAGATTGTTCCAGGACTGGATATAAGTATCTGATAGTTTGCAATTATTATCCAAAGTAAGGCTTTAACGTATTGTTTTAGCGTAATAAGGCAATTATTTTACAGTTAAAAATTTACGATTCGGATGACCGAAGCGGTTGGGACGCAGCACTTTGGAAGACCTGGATTGGAAATTCAGGGGTTATTTCACGGTTCTGTATGGATTGGTTGGGTGGTGAGGACGTATCAGGGGCAGACCGCCTATGGAATAATTATTTTTTCCTTCAAATAATGAACTGATACAAAAACTCGTGCCATTATATTAAAGCCATTAAGCTTGTGATAAAGAAAAGACATTGATCTTGATTCCACCGAATAATAATAATATTATAGTCATTTTTTTAAGCATGGACCACCCTGTATATTAATGACCACTGGGCACTAAGAGAGCTTGCTGAAAAGGTTCTTCTAATACGAAAATGAACAACAGTATATATATATATATATATACTGTTGTTCATTTTCAAAAAAGTAATATATATATATATATATATATTACTTTTTTCGCCTAGTGAGGACTGAGAGCCTTATTTATATATAATTCTTCTTCGATAGAAATAATATTATTATTAATAATCATTACGTGTATTCTGAAAATTTATTTTTAATATATTTTTAACGTATTTTATCACAGGTTTAATAGCTCAAAGACGAAACATCCTTACTCAAAAGGATTATCGTGTGAATCATGTGTCGCGAAAACAATATGTGTTAACAGTTTGTGTGGTCGGTACAAATTTTTTTATTTATAATTAAGACAATGTAATATTCGTTTAAATATTATACTATTTTAATATAATAATTAACCCTTCCTCGATCACAAAAATATTTACTTTTCAGAATTATATAAGCCACAAGTACCAGAAGACGATTTGCAAACCTGTTGTAAGTATTAAATATAAACCTAATCTTAAAAAAAATCAATGAAATAAATATCACAACAAATTTTAAATTTTCTTCTAAATTATTAATATTTATTTTTATTTTTAGCTGGATTCATACAGCAAAGTAATATACAAACAGTATTTACATTGGGACTAGTAATTCCAATGATATTTTACAGAATTCCTATTACAGAATGAGAGAAAATATGCCAACATTCTAAAATATTTTATTTTTCATACATGTAATTTTGACTTGTGATAAATAAAAAATGTAATAATTTATATTTTATTTATTTATTTTATTTTTTATTCTTTCGGCTACTAAGAGCACAAAATTTGTGGTGGCGCTAGTGAAATGTAAACAATATGGCTACATATTGAGGATAACGCGTGTGAATAACTTTTAAATTTTATATTAAACAATGGTTCGATATTGCTCTGTGTCCCAGTGCAGATATATTTGTAAACAGGAAGATTATTAAAATGAACAGAAAAAACACTTTTAAAACTTCCTGGTAGAAAGTAAAAAAAAAGAAAAAAAGTATAGAAGGTATAATGAAGTGGATTGTCTGCTCAGTAGTGGAATAAAAAGTTACACAGTATAAGCTATGGCTGTTATTTGTAAACAAAGACATTTTGAATCACAATGCTGGGCTGCAATTTTTAATTAGGCTCTCGGCCTCAAATTAGTAGTGTCTTGCCCCCTGTACATCATACTTTTCCGTTAGCAATGAAGTCGTGTCGGTCATCTATTAACTGCTTTCAGGGAAAAATTTTTGAATTGAAACCACATTACTTGTATACTTGTTTTTTCTTTATAATACAGTACAATATGTTCCATACGTAATTAACAAACTGTATTATATAGGATAGTTTTACATGATTTTTTTAGAATTCATCACGGTAGTAAAGTTAAATAGATATATTTTATTTTTGGAGACTTGAAGAGCTGGTTTAGTAAAAATTAAGTAAATACTTACCTAATCTTTACTAAACAAGGCAAGCCAAAATAGCAAACCAAGTCTTTAATATGAGATCACAAATGAAAATCGATAAACCACTTCACTGATCGCTTTCGTTGGCAGAACAGGTAAGGATTATTACATTGGCTGCCTGACAAGATTCATTTGCCTCAGACAGCCATTGATAACTCATTAAGACAAGTAAAGATTATTATAAATGCCGCTGATGTGTCAGTTGTCAAACAGCAATATGCAAAATTCGTAGCGGGAAGCTTAAAATAATTAAATAAAAAATGAAGCCAAAATAGGAGCAATAGTAACAACGGGTGGCTTTACATTGTAGAAAATTATGGTGTGTACCACATGCTTGCTTCAGTGAATATCGCAATTTTCTAGGCTCATGCTACCGATAACTACAAAAAATCTTACACATTATAATATTTATTCTTATCTTCAGTACATTCTTTACAAGTATTAACCATAATTTCATAAATAAGCAAATTTTAATTTCGGCAAACGTTTGACGCCATTCAAATACAATACTGGTATTTAGATAGCGTCAATGGTGNTCACCGACTCACTACTGGTAGACTTTTCTAGTCATTCCTTATCCTTCTTTCTCTCTCTGTTAGTAATAGTATTAGGTTTAATTTTAGTTGTAATTGTCATAGTTTAAGCGGGTTACTCATATTCTAATTTGTCGCGAGAAGGTTGAACGAGAGATGAGACTCTTTAATTCTATATATATAATTGGTTCAGTGACGGGCATTCAAACCTCTGTCTATTTATTCAACTAATAAAGTGATTAATCTTTATTTGCTGTCGTCCATACTTTCACAGTATAAAATTGCAATAATTACTATATCTGTAGAAACGTGCTGTGAAGACGTAATAATCCCAAAATACATAAAACGCAAAAAGCTGTGTTCGAAATTTATAGTATTCGATTTTCGCCTGAGGATGCAGCTGTAAGCTGTTGAAAGTACTTGCGAGTACATGTGAATTTTTACAAATCACTGCTTGTAACGCCGCAACACCGTTGTGTTAATCATATATTACTCTACGTTGGCGTGAAGTGTAAGTTTATTTATGTTTAAAAAGGAATAAAGTAATAAAAATATTTAAAAAATAGTTTATTTATTTTANCGACTAGCGGCAAATATTGTCTCTAGCTAAGTTTGAACTATTAGTCGAAAGACCAGTTAATCTACCGACTCTGCCATGGGTGACGATAGCACTGTAGTAGCGCTTTAGTCTGGGTAGCCTGGTACTTTTTTTAAAGTAGGGCAAAGTCTTTGTACTTTGTTAACATTTATGTTGTGCTTTAGACTATCGACCAAAAAATTGAGAAAATTAGTTCTTGCACAGTTTTTTTCTGCTCTAGTTAAGAATGCGTGGGTCATTTTTGGCGCATTTAAGCCATTTTACAGATATTACGCCACAAAATTACGCTTTGTCCATACAAAATTCCGTAGACGGTGGCATCTCCACAGACAGTGGCGATTTAATTAAACACGGAGTGTCGGTCAGCGCCCGGCACTTTTTAATTTTTGGGTATACTCTTGCATTAATGAAATCTTTACTGAATAATTCATTTAAAATTTTTTTAAATTTCTGTTTGTTTGTACTGTACACCTAACATATATCTATATTAATATAGATTATAGTAACAGATAAATTAACATTATCCAACTACATAAAGCTGAAAAACCAGATTCTTCCTTTCTTTCTGTCACTGTATGCCAAAAAGGACCACTAGGGGCGTCCCTAGCTATTATTTAAATTAACAATAAATTCAGTATATTATTATTTGATGCGGTTATTTGCATTTTTGGCTGCGTTTTAGTAGAGTACGCCATGAGAAATTCAGTATATTATTATTTTTATTTGTAATAGGAATTTATTATTTATACCACGGAATGGCACCGCTGCTGCTAGAACTGGGAGGGGGCGTCCCGGGCTACTAGAATAGAAGGATTAAAAGTACGAAATAATGTAATAATCTTAATCTTTTTCGCCCGGGCAACCCGAGCTCATCTGCTGGATGTTTAATAAAACCTTTTACGGCATTTCATTCAAATTGGACACGATAGACAATGGGGCAATCAGTTGTGAGAGACAGGGTTCGACATACTCGGAACAGATCTATGAAAAATTCCTGAGGTTCCTGATCCAGACTCGAAATTGTCTCTCAGCTCGGCAAACATGTCTTTACCACCTCGAATGTCAGGTTATCTAAAAATTCTGTAACATATTTATTAAATAAAATTTTGCGTTACGCTGAGAATTTTATTTAATACTACTAAGACGCAAAAACGAAATTAGATATAGAATAAACTAGATGTTTATGATGAGGTGTCGTTAATTAAAAGTGAACGTTGCAAAGTTTTAGCTGCGAAACATCTGTAAAAGGTCTATCAGATGACAGAGGCCGGATGGCTGAGCGGTCAAGTTGGCGGCAGACCGCTCTGGGAGACCCGAGATCGAATTCGGACGGGTCGAAAAATTCCCAGAAATTTTTCGCATGGCGTCGGACCAGATATGCCGGACCCTGTCCCTCGCCGCCCCATTACGGGCCTGGCCGAACCCATAATGGGCTTATAAAAAAAAGGCCCTCTTAGTGCCTACAGGGCGAAAAGAGTAAAAATATTTAAAAATAAATAAATAAAAAGACAAATTTTATATATTTCATAAACGTTACAGAAATCCTACATACTACGAATAAATTAATAGCCTATAAATATAAGTAAATAAAAATTAGTTATAACGTTGATAAATTTGATCAAAAGTGAAAAAATACCATATATTTTTGAATTAAAATAATAATTTTAAAAATTAGTTTTGACACCAGAGGGCTACTAAGCATGGTCATCATTTTATTAAATGTCACTTGTACGTGTTTGAAAGTTATATTTAGTTTTATATGACTGAATAGAAGGGTAGAATTTTCTTTTATTACGTAGACGTACAGTACATTAGAATATTATGATAAGATTTAACAAGAATTTCAATGGTTCATTTAGAAAATTAAACTGATTTAATGTCATTTTATGTATTTTTAAAGCACCCGAACCTTTGACGTAACATACAAATAAAGTGAATTTGATTATAATATTAATGAAATTTACTTTGGTAAGCTTTTGTTAGGGTAAGATTTGAACTCTGAATGAGGGCTTTGCCAGCCTCCAGAGTTATAAATCCCCTGGGAACAATCAATGGAACCATACCTGTACACGTGGCCCATCGTGAGATATTCACCTCCAAAGGTCAATTTTTACCGGAAACCGGTATATTGCCTATTCTCCATGCTTTGCAGAGGTCGAGACAGGTCTTGACCGATGCTCTGCGTGTTGTGCACTTCAGTGTGAGCCTCACGCCCCCTAAAATTGTTAAATGTCAAGTACTCCGTAAACTGTCAAGTGGGCTACTGAAAGCCCACATAATTGCGTGGTCGTAGCGGAGTAACATGACTTCCGATTGTGTGCCACCTTGAAGTAGGCTGATTTAGGGGGCTGTATCTCGTGAAAGGTGGCATGTACGGTTGAGGTTTCTTTGACATTTTTGCTCCTATGGATATGGTCTACAGCTCTGATAAGCTACAGTGACTGTCTTGTTCAGAGGTGTAATTCAATGATGTCATTTTATAAGATTTTAAAGCAGTCAAACCTTGGTGCATAACATACAAATAAAGTGAATTTGATTGACTAATATAAATTTCTTTAATATTATAATCTAATGTACTGTTATTCAAAGTGTGTTCCGAGTAATCCCAGAGTTCTCTCAACAACCTTCAGTGGTTCTATGTCAATGTTTACACATTTTCTTTCCATTATTTTCACTAAAAACGTTAAATGATAAAAATTTGTAGACCATACTTAAGTTATGGTCTACAAATATATATATAAGTCTATAAACTATATATAAGTCTATAAACTACAAGCAAAATTGGGTGCATTTGGCAAACAAAAAGTATGTAGTGCTTAATGTTACAACACGGCACTGAGATTGGCTAGATGTCTGTTGCATAAACCAGCAAGTTTAGTAGTGATTCAGAACTCCGAAGCATAATTGTAAATATTTACATGTGGTATATTTCTGTACTTTTAATTTTCTTTTGTTCTTCCGTGCTTAAAGTTATGCTGAAGATTTGTTTGATGAATTTTAAATTTATGTTTTCACTCATTTTTAAGCATGACAGAAAAATATGTTGAACTGAAGTGCTTTAATGCAGCATACTAAATATCTGCTTGAACAATGGTGGACTGCTTCGAGAAAGTGCTGACTAAGTGACATCATGATTAGTTTAATCAACTGCTTCACTAAAGTACCACAGTGCTGCTGCTTGTTAAATGCATCCATTGAATTATTTTTCACATATTCTGTATTTCTTTAAATTGTACTTCTTGGGTTTGATAAAAATGATACTTTGGCATGGGGTTCCGTAGACATTAAAAGTTTGAATATTGCTGATCTAATGAAATATCCAGGAGTCTTTTGACATTGCAACAATTTGTAATGCCAAGAATGTAAAATTTCTATTTTTTTTTTTTTTTATGGAACATTGAACTAAATTTTCCTTCAATTAATATAGTATGGATTTTTTTTATTTTTGCTTATATATACATGCATTTATTTACAAGCAGTTGCTATGGTTGCTACATCCAAAGACTTCTGGATCACCCAGTATCAGAACTGAGATGCTCTGATACCTTAGTTCTTGTTACTAGTGATCATAAGGATAGAATAGGAAGACAACTTTGTATCTTTAATATATATATTTTTATATTCTAACATAAATACCATATGCCAGTTTTTAATTTTAATTAAATAACTTATGTTTGGTAAAAACAATTTCTGTATTCAAGATTTTTGGATAAAATTAGTCAGATAACTACATAATATGTTACCTTTTTCAATTGGAAATCCAGTATAAACTGTAAAATTTGTTACAGATAATACAGGAATGCACTGGTTAACAACATTCTGCTTAAAAACAGTCTACATACAGAACAGAGGTCCCATGTGATTATAATATAGAACAAAACATTTGTAGCCACCTGTATATTTTCTGTTTAGATACATAAGTACTAATCATTGTGTTACTTATAGTCTATATGATTAGTAGATTATATTATATAAGATTTTTCTAAATACATTAGATGTTTGCTTAATAACATATTTCTCAGGATGTCATTCCACATCTCTTACCAATGCTGGCCAACCCAATGCAAGTCATATATCTATAATGAGCAAAACTGTGGCCAACTATAGTTTAACTTGTTATACATTAAGGCATAAGTCAATCAATGATTGAATTTTTTTAATGCAAGTCACCAATACATTAAGCTAAATAATAAATCGATACAAATATAAACAAAACACCAAACTCTTGCTGAGCTTATTATTACTTTAATTTCAAACGTTTTCAGCCCAATTTCAATAGGCCATCTTCAAGAACTATTCGAATACAACTTTCGAATAACTTTTAAATTTAAACTTCTAAAGAAGTTTAAATTTAAAAGTAACTGGCAAGCGCACCGCACGGCAAGCGGAGGTTGCGGGTTCAAGCCCCGCCCCGGGCCAGTTCTTTTATTCCAGAATGTTCTAAATTTATTTATTTAATTATTATTTATTTAAGAGATGGCGCCTAACGCCTACCTCTAATGTCAAATTACTTAGCTCCAATCATTTAAAATAGCCATATTATAGCCTGATAAATTAGGCGATCGTGTGGTGTTATTATCTAATTCTTATAAACCAATAGGTCATATGGGATTAAAAGATTTTTATGAGATAAAGTATTTAATGAAATCAAAATAAATTGTTAAAAATAATAATAAAATTTTTTGGAAGTTACTCTAAATTTATTTGTTTTTTTTAAACATTTACTATTATTTTATTACATTGCATCTTTGCATTTTCTAAGTTTACTTAGCATATAATTAATAATAATAGTAGTATAGCTCGATATAATTCAGCAATCAATTGTCTTAAATATCTTTAGTTTTAAATTTTAATCAATTTAAAGGTATAATTTCTATTAGATATTTTTTNATTTATGTGAATGGAAAGTGTTAGATATTTTTTTTATTTTAACTAAAAAAATGAAATGCTATTTTACAGAACAAAATGACGAAACTTTTTCAGTGGTTAATTGGTCTATGTTTATTTCTTGCCATTTGGTTACCTTTAATAAAGAGAAGTACTGATATATTTCAAGCATATCAGCTTCATATATGGTTGGTAAGTAAATATTTAATTAAATAACTATGAAATTACAAATACAAGTTATGTATGAATTAATAATTAGAATAATTTTTTAAGTTATTCTGATTATAAATTATTGAAAAAAGTAGATAAGGAAAATATGCATTTCTAACAGCTTTAAAAGTAAATCTTATTGAGTTTAAATACTCAATAAGATTTAAGATAATCTAGAAATCTGTGTGTTGTTATGAAAGATTTTAATTTGTAATGTAAATCTTATTTTATGTACTTCACTGTTACAAACAGAACAGCTTAAATATAGGTTATAAATCTACAGATAAAATAAGAGAGAAGTATAATTTATTACATTTTAGATGAAATTCTCAGTTTATTACCGATATAAACTATATAATTATGGCAATGGAAAATCAAAAATGAACGTGAAATGTTCAATGGACTAGAATTGAATACATTCATTTAATTAAGTTTAAAATTCTTCCGAGAATTGTTTGATAATGATAATTTAAACTGTTAATTATTAGTAAAACTATCTATCCAAATTATATTACTTTATATATTTATTAAAAAGTTAAATTTTTAATATACTTAATTAAAATTGTTAAAATTCAATTAGCATTTAATATATGTAATGTTTAATATTTACGTATAATGTATAAGTAATTAAATTTTTAAATTTTTTTATTTCAGATCCCTGTATATTGTTTAGCATTATTTGGAGTAAGTATTATTTTTAATAATAAATAAGACTGAGAATGAGAAATTCATTTTATTTAATAAAAAATTATAGAATAAATGTTTTAAATTTGTATAACAAAAATCACCTTATTTATTTATTCTAAATTCATACAGAGATGATACAATTACATCTTTGTACAAATAATAATTTTTTTTATATTATATTATTGATCAAATTTCTTTAAGTTATCAAAGTTGTAAAATATTTTTGAGTAATTCTTAGTTCAAAAATAATCATTTTTATATATCTTCTATTATATTTCTTCAAAGACAAATTATTCACTTTAAGCAGAGTTGATAAATAATTTATTCACTAATCATTCAATCATTTCTTTATATAGACAAAAATAGTCAATATATCGACTATGACAATCTTTTTTAATCTGTATGTAAAGTGAGTGATGAACTATTTTTGTTAGATGATCACGAATTTTATGAGCAACAGATGCTCGACAAGCAAACTCTGATTATATGTCAGTAGATTAGTTCATAAGATGTTTCATTTTATGGCTTAAAACACAAGTTTCAGTGATTTATTCAAATAGCACCATAGAATACAGGCATACCTCGATTAACGTTACCTCTAGTAATGAAACCTTGATATAATGAAGTCTACAATTTCAATCCCCATTTAACATAAAAATATTAAAATTTTAAGATCAATACCGGACGTCAACCGATTGCAACATGACTGCAACTTGTCACAAACTTCAACTTATAAGTGTGTCCATTTTAACAGTTTTGCACTTTGTAAGGTGCTTTTCAGTGTTGTATACTACAATAAATGAGGTATGAAGAAGAGAATAAATTGTACTAGAAAAAGAAAATGATGCTCAATAGATTAGAAATGAAGGTGGCTCAATCTGGACAAAGAGGATGTAAGAAATTTATTAAATGCAAAGATAATTGTTTTTCAGTGGAAGATTTAGAAAAACTTGTTAACAATGAAGCAAAAGAAAACATGAAGACAAAATTTAAAAAATCTAGCAAAAGTGTGTTAGCAACCGAATACAGATAGCCCTCGGTTTATGCTGCAGTTCCTTTCCTACAAAAGCCGGTGCAAATTGAATCGGCATAAAATGAACCCATATTTACAGTGAAGTATAGAGTTAGGTTCTACATAAGTGAAAAATAAGCAAATAATTTTGTTTATTAATACAATATAATAAAAAAATGCATATAAATTTAATTTTTAAAATGTATTTTATCATAAAATAAAATGAAATGTTTTTATTAAAATATTTTAGTTTCGGATCTCTTACATTTTTCGGAAAAAGTATCCATCTTTAATTGTTTACATTTTTGTTTTCTTTCTTTGAGAATTTTGGAATATGGTTGAATGGATGTAATGATGCTCCTTTTTGCATTTGCANCAAAGTTGTAAAATATTTTTGAGTAATTCTTAGTTCAAAAATAATCATTTTTATATATCTTCTATTATATTTCTTCAAAGACAAATTATTCACTTTAAGCAGAGTTGATAAATAATTTATTCACTAATCATTCAATCATTTCTTTATATAGACAAAAATAGTCAATATATCGACTATGACAATCTTTTTTAATCTGTATGTAAAGTGAGTGATGAACTATTTTTGTTAGATGATCACGAATTTTATGAGCAACAGATGCTCGACAAGCAAACTCTGATTATATGTCAGTAGATTAGTTCATAAGATGTTTCATTTTATGGCTTAAAACACAAGTTTCAGTGATTTATTCAAATAGCACCATAGAATACAGGCATACCTCGATTAACGTTACCTCTAGTAATGAAACCTTGATATAATGAAGTCTACAATTTCAATCCCCATTTAACATAAAAATATTAAAATTTTAAGATCAATACCGGACGTCAACCGATTGCAACATGACTGCAACTTGTCACAAACTTCAACTTATAAGTGTGTCCATTTTAACAGTTTTGCACTTTGTAAGGTGCTTTTCAGTGTTGTATACTACAATAAATGAGGTATGAAGAAGAGAATAAATTGTACTAGAAAAAGAAAATGATGCTCAATAGATTAGAAATGAAGGTGGCTCAATCTGGACAAAGAGGATGTAAGAAATTTATTAAATGCAAAGATAATTGTTTTTCAGTGGAAGATTTAGAAAAACTTGTTAACAATGAAGCAAAAGAAAACATGAAGACAAAATTTAAAAAATCTAGCAAAAGTGTGTCAGCAACCGAATACAGATAGCCCTCGGTTTATGCTGCAGTTCCTTTCCTACAAAAGCCGGTGCAAATTGAATCGGCATAAAATGAACCCATATTTACAGTGAAGTATAGAGTTAGGTTCTACATAAGTGAAAAATAAGCAAATAATTTTGTTTATTAATACAATATAATAAAAAAATGCATATAAATTTAATTTTTAAAATGTATTTTATCATAAAATAAAATGAAATGTTTTTATTAAAATATTTTAGTTTCGGATCTCTTACATTTTTCGGAAAAAGTATCCATCTTTAATTGTTTACATTTTTGTTTTCTTTCTTTGAGAATTTTTGAATATGGTCGAATGGATGTAATGATGCTCCTTTTTACATTTGCACTTCGCGCCCAATCATTGTCTAACTCACAAAGTTCATCTGTCAAACTTTCCGTAGTTGAAAGGATACGTTAACCAACGTAGAGCTACAGACGAGCGGAGACATTGATTGGTCAACCACCAGTCACCATAGTGCATATATAAGGTCAGTTTGAGCAGAAAAATTGAAGGTGGCTAAGGAGAGATAGATATCATCTGGCCAACAAGTAGATTTGTCTCACTAACGATAGTTTGTCATTGCCAGAAGTGCTACTGCGTCATAAGATGTTTTCCTGAACGAACTGATACGGGATACATTCATTGGCGCTATGGATTCGGACGCCATTTATTGGACTATTAAGTTTAATAACTTGACTCGTAGGTATCTAAACGTTTAGTATTTTAATATTAATTTAATGTAAATGTATACATGCTCAATAATATTAAACAGAAAAAATAAATATATTCAATAAAAATCTTTGTTTTAATGAATCTACAATGTCGCGGCACGGTAAATACATCAACACTGAAATGAAAATCAGTGTAGCATAGGGAAAATTGAGGAATTACACTGCAAAACGGCAAATTGTGCAGCAGTGTTATTGTGAATCGGTGTAAATTAAGCTGTCGTAAACCAAGGGCTACCTGTATTTAAAAAGATATTTGAATGACATTCAAAATGATCGTGATTTAGGAAGAAGTGTTGTTGTTGAGCAATCAGTGTTAATTGTAATAAATCTGTACAGGTAATTGTTAAATGAAAGAGGAAAAAACAAGCATAAACAATCAACTTTAGATTCCTATTTTAAAATTTGTGATTTTATACTTGTTTGGAATATGATATTGACTTTTTTTTTTAAAAAAAACAGTTTTATTAAATAAAAAGTCTTTCATTTTCTTTATGTAAGAACATATTTCTGTTAACGCTATACTATTTTTACCACTGAGAACGAAGTTTTGCTTAACACATACTTTTTGTTAATGGAAGTATATTTTTATTTTTGAAAAACTGTTCTTTATTTGAATCAGTTATGATTTGACAATGAGGTGAAATGTCTCAAAAAAAGTTTAATTTTGATTAAAACATTCAAGAATTTCTTAATATTTTTAGCATTTTTTTTTATATATTTGTTTGATTGATAGTCTTGTACATCTGAACAGGTTTAAGAGATGGATCACTTGTTTAAAAATAATCCAACTTGAGCATTTTAAACTTAAACTAAAAGTAGGAAGGAGAAATGTTTTTCTCAGAATAAATATTAATTCACTATCATTTTTTATTTATGAAAATCAGAATAGTCTTACCAATACAAATTTAAATTATAGCTTAGTAATGTAAAATATTTTAAACTATTTATTCTTAGTACGTCAGTAGATGTTTGTTAATCTGACAAGTACAGAACCACAGTGGTGTCAAACTACTAGGAATTTTTGTGTTTTGCTAAATTTGATATTTTATTTTTGATAAAAAATTTCAGATATTACTGTTGATTTTGTACCAGAGCATGCTGCCATTTACTTCCAATTTTTTATGCACACTGTATAATCAATCCAAAGATTATGACTAAGTGGCCAAGCAATTAAAACTGCACTCTACTTCTCTGGGAGACTCAGAACAAATCCAGACAGGTTGAAAAACTCCAGAAACTTTTCAGGGGTATGGTCCATCTGGATGTGTCATACCCTGTGCCTTGCCATGCAGCCAATTCCATAAACAGTTTACTAGAAAAGGTCCTGTTAGTGCCCACAGGGCAAAGAGAGTTTTAAAAAATCCAATGATATAGTGCATGACTATACTTTAAGATTGATTGAAAAACCTGCAAAACTGTTAATGAATGCACTATCGCACAGAATTAACATTATTTTCCAGATAAGCACTTTATTTTTGCATGGGATCTTTAGTGAACCAAGTGTCCAAACAAATTCTAGTTCATTAAATGCTAGCATGCCAGATTACTGTTGGACAATTCTGGTCTATTAGCTAATTTTCAAAGGGTTACCAGTATTTATAGTTATTGAGTATTGAATTAATGAACTTCTACTGACTATGTTCATTTTTATTGTTAATATAACCCCAACAAACTCCATTTTGTTAGTTTCCAATTTAAAAAATCTTGTTAATGTAAATATAACAGTTTTTGTTATATAATCTGCATTATTTTTTTACCAAGATATTATTAAATAGGTTGGTTGTTAGATTTGTTTAATAAAATTGATTTGAGATGAATGATAATGTTATTTAAACACATAATAGACAACAACAAATTTTAAAATTCTGGAGAAACTTTTCTATTTATTTCAGATTGAAATTACATAGATAATTAGAATATCATACTGTAATATTTCTGTACATTTTATGTATTTTTAAAGCACCCGAACCTTTGACGTAACATACAAATAAAGTGAATTTGATTATAATATTAATGAAATTTACTTTGGTAAGCTTTTGTTAGGGTAAGATTTGAACTCTGAATGAGGGCTTTGCCAGCCTCCAGAGTTATAAATCCCCTNAACTATAATTATTTTAATGCAGGAAATAAATGAAGCCAGAGAAGATCTCAAAAAAAGAGGATTCATGTTTGATGGATAAATATTGTAATGATTCAGGTAAATTCTTATACAAAATAATTATATACAGTATAATTTTCTAACAAATATTTTAAATATTTGTCATTATAGTTTGCATCATTAGGAATCATCATTCATAGAGTATACACTTTTAACGATTGTCCAAATGCTGCGGCAGAATTAAAACAGGTTTGTAACTTATTGTTTCTATATTTAAATTACAGTAAGGACGTACACATATTAACACAAATGTGAATTTTCAAAGTGATCTTTCTAATTGCTCTTGCAGATGTTTTGATAATGATAGAAGAAATTTTAGAGTTAAGTCATTAAATTGTTAGTGAAATATAATGCAAATCAGACGAAACTTCTATTTTTAAAATAGAAAAATTTACTGAATAAATTTAATCTGTTATGACTAAATTAATCAATGCATCTTTAACAATGAGTGCAGTTTAAATAATGCTAACACTTTCAACCATTTTCATCCATATTAACCTCTTATTACTATTTAATGTTTAAATAATAAATTTCTGCTACACAAAAGAATTTTTTGCAAAAATTTATTGATGAACTTTATACAATCTGAATTTGATTAATTTGAATTATTGGATAATTCAAATCTATTATTTCTCTTCAAATTTATAATTCAATTGGTGTTAAAAATACAGTGAATTTTTATAAATTTGGATAATTCTAAGTTAGTGTATTTTGAATAAGAAACATAAAGTAGCATATAGTTAATTGATTTATGAAATGCATTCATTTTGGGGTCCTAAATACACATTCTATAATCCCTAGTAAGGAAAATTGTTGCATTTCAGTTACTGGTAATTTAGTGACAGTTAAGTCAAGGTATACATTATAAAAACATAGTTAAATAGTTCAAGCGTGTGCACACTCTACACCTAGTAGATCTTTACGAAAGAAAAGCAAAGTAATATGTGATATTACAAAATGTTATAAACTTGCAGAAAACTAATTTGAATTATAAAAAATTCAAATTATCTATTGTTTGACAATTAAAATGCTTTGGATTACCCATATTCAAATTTAAAAAATCTTGATTATATTTCTCTGTAACAGTTGTAATGTTCTGTAAAATTTTAGATACAAATATTATTCAAGTATATCTTCAGATTTTAGATAAACACAAATGTAGTAGAAAATATTTACAGTAGAACTTCCATTTAACAAATTTTTTCAACATAATACATTTTATTATTTATTTTATCCTTTGCTATCCAGGTAATTTCATTTTATTGGAAATATTCTTTATTTTTCAATAAGGTTTTCCTTTCACATTCACTTAACAAATTAAACTGTCTTTCTCCAACCTCATCTTGAAACTGCAGGCCTGTCTCTTATTGTCTGGAATGCCACAGAAATTTTATTTTCCAAGTTTGCTGAATGATTTACCAACAAAAGAGAATCAGACAAAAAATTAACACACGTAAACTGGAATGATATACTACAAACAACAATTAACACCTCAATACCACTTCCAGCAGTCAAAAGATTTTAATAATCTAACGTTTTCGGCCGTCTTTTAGAGGCCCTCCTCAGGATGAAACATTAAAAAACAGTTCTATCTTTTGAAGGTTTCTACTAATCAAATACAGCTGTGTTCCGAACTTTTAAATATTTAAACGATGCGTACAATATAAAAATCGCTACGCTTACAACACAAAAAAATTATTATTTTAAAATAATGCTATACATAAATTTTTATTGTAGAGTTGTGAAAATTAGCGCAGTGTAAACGATTTGTTTTACAATACTGCTATACATCAATTATTATTATATAGTTGTGAAAATTAGCGTGATGTAAACGCTTTGTTTTCTTATACAAAGCAGAAAGATTAAAAATAATTACACTTCCGATTATTGTTGTGCTTTGTGGCAATGTAAATAATATTCATTTTCGGCCGATACGTATTATAAGTATAAATAATACGTATCGGCCGAAAACGTTAGATTATTAAAATCTTTTGACTGCTGGAAGTAGTATTGAGGTGTTAATTGTTGTTTGTAACAAAAGAGAATACACCTAAGTTTGAACATCATGTTCATAGTCCATATTTGTGTAGCCTCTTATTTTCACATTACTCTCAACAACTTCCAAGAAATGTTATCCAGAATAAAAGGTCAAATTTGTCAGATTATTCTTTCAGACAAATTTGACTTTTTATTTTGTAAAATAGAACCAATCTAACATACCGAATTATTTCAAAAGCAAAATCCGACTAGAAAATTTCTTAAAATGGAAGTTTTACTGTATGTAAGAAATTGTTCACTTATCAGCTGTTGAAATGCCTAATTATGTAATTTCAAACTATAATTATTTTAATGCAGGAAATAAATGAAGCCAGAGAAGATCTCAAAAAAAGAGGATTCATGTTTGATGGATAAATATTGTAATGATTCAAGGAAAAAAAAATCCATTCCAAAATTTGTTATAAATCCAGTTTTTAATAAAATTGAATAAAAATTACATAATAAAACATATATTAGTATTATTATTTGCAAAATTTCCAAAAGATTTATAATTTTTCTTGAAACTTTTAAACTTACAAAAATCACATGTTATGTAAAAACAATTTAGAAATAATCCTGTTTGAAAAAATTAAATTATACATACATAGAAAAATCTCTGAACATTTAAGTTCTTTACAATTTGAGTTGGAATTTATTCTAACAATAGTAATAATATTTGATAGAACAATAGAATTATGTCTACATGATTAATATTACTTCCTTAAGCAAGCTACATACTAGATAATTTAAAGAATTCTTTAAAATCATTTACGTAAGCTTAACACTATACAGTATGAATTAATCTACGGTGTGTAATGAATACATTAAAGTGATAAATCTATAGAACTGTTCTTGAAGATTACATCAGTCTATTGTAGAATTAAGTTTTTATAATATGAATGTCCTTAAAATTTGAATATTATCACAATGAATGGATTCAGTTCAACTTTAGCTTCATGTAAATATATGGAATATATAAAGTTATTGATTTCAGCAAGACAAAAAATATGAATCTACATTATCTGATTTACGAGAGGTTTTTTAGTTCATTTATGATGAACGTAGCTTAATATTTTATATGTGAAAAATTTAAATAGGGATTAAATTCTATATCGTATATCCCTTATTAATATCACATTATATTCAGTCATCACTAAACTTATCAGTGCCTTCTATCACTATCGCTATCTTTGCTTCTACATGGAAATTTCTTATATTAATAATTTACTGTCAATACATCACGATACAAAAATCATTTAATCGAGAATAAACTAAATTTTTACGTATTAGAAAATTTTCTTGCACCAAAATCGTTATTGTTTTTGAAATTTAATTCTTTCCATTGCTTCAAATATAAAATGTTATTACATTTGGCACAATAAATGTTACAAAACTTTTAATCAATACTTTTACATTCAAAATGAGCAATTTTTTTCATGTAAATTTATTAAAAAATTATAATGAATTACAGTTTTCTTAATGGTAAAATACAGGATTTTATAATTGATACATTTCATTTACTTTTAAGGCCATTTACGCTATTGCTCATTATTTAATTACTTGTCAGACACACTTTGATCATCAAAAATATTCAGGATTAAATTGATTCCCTTGTTTTGAACATGTTCATTTAATATATATATATTGATTAAAGAGAATAATTCTAGTCGGAATGTTTGGATACGTTTCATTTGTACAAATCTTAAAATTTGTATTGTTGGAAAATATTGTATTTTTTGAAAATACAAAATCAAGAATATGAAAATTCATTAGTTATATTGAAAGATAATCTTAGAATTTATATATATATTAAATATATTTCACGATTATTTATTCATCATAAAATTGGGTATCTTGAATATACATAATTTAGTAATATTGTGAATAATTCTATTGTAATAGTATTTTTGATCAAATATGATTGTCTGTAAAAAATGAGTTTGAAATTGTAATTTTTATTAAGATAAAACTCTTTAAAAAACAATGCAATCATAAAATAAACTTCCAAAATCCCACATTATCCAATAAAAAACTTTAAAAAACATCATAATTCAAATATTTTAGTAAGGCACAAATGCTAAAAAGAAGTATAGTATGAACATAAAATCTTAATATATACAAATATTTAAATTAAAAAAATATATACACACAAAATATATTAACTGAATTATAGGGGAAAACTAAGTAAACTGATTGTGCGATCCTAATCTTAAAGGATTATCTAGTTGAAAGAATAGATTAACATTTTATGCCTTTATATACATTACACTTATTTATATAAATTAGGAGAGAAAATAATTTTCTAATATGATTTCATATAGACTCGGACAATGGACTGCTTAATACATAAATCCAAAATTTGTGTGTTGAATATACCTGATTTTATAAGTATATCCCTGATTGTGTTTACAAAACTATAGAAGAAAACAGTTCACTCATTAAATCAAACAGCTTAAAAATATTTGTAGAATGTCATTTAAGATCTATAAATTTATATCTTTGACTGTTCTATTGTCAGAGAATGGAGTAGTAATCACTGTTGTCGAATCAATGCCTTGTAAGCTTTTGATAAATATTAACAGATTTTTATGAATCTGTGAAGTTAATGAAGTGAAATTCTGTTAAACGAGAAACGTTAAATTGGGCAAAATGAGCCTCTATCAGCAATTTTTAAAATATTACCATAAACTAAATGAAATGTAATGATGAGGATTAGCATTATGCCATTGGTTAGACTGCACATTCAATCAATCTATCACAGTGGATTTGAGGCAATATTCATGTATAATTATCTACTGTAGTTGACTTGACTAGAGAATTAAATTCTGGATTCTTATAGAATCATAGCAGAAGTTTCTGCTCAACAAATTTGATAAAAATAATTATCTATTATTTGCCAAATTCAAATGAGATCAAGCTTTAACAAGATTATTAATAGAACAATATATGTATATATAAATTCTTGGAAATGAAGAATATATTTCAATTGAAAATTGTAAAAACAAGGCACAAAAATTGAAAGAATTCAGGCACTAAACAATTCAAATGAATAGAATTATGAAAAAAGTGCTATAAAACACGTATGGCACTAAAATAATATGGAGAATTGCTGTGTTTTGTTATGATAATTTATATGTTTACTGTTGTGAGAGTAATACCTGAATGTATGCTAAACTTATTTTGCATATATTATATGTTCACAATAGACTTGTACCATCAAAATTAATTTGTTTTAAAATTCAAATACTTATTTAAATAGCCTGTTTAAAATGCTGGCTTATTGCAGATGTGAACGAAATTTTTATAAAGCAATACTATTGATATTCGGTAACAGAATTTAAAACAGAAATGAAAACTAATTATATTATTAATGAAAATTTGATTAATATAAAATGGAATGTACAAAATAAGATTTTTAAATGATATGTTAAAATTAAATCTTTTAACTTTTCACTTCTGTTTAAATTCTGCTATTATTCAATTATATATATTAAAATGTTCCCATGTTTTTCATTTGATGAAAAACATTTATGAATGACAACATTGAATTCGAGAACCTATAGAGGTCGTGTTCAATGATAAGTTTTTATTTTCTTGCATTTTGATATGACCCGATGTATCGTAAATATATTTCATTGTCGTCGCCAGAGTTACAAAAGCCTGTTCTACATTGGTATCTTCTTTTGCACTAGTTTCTATTGCTGCTGTGAATTGTGGTATCTGATGAACTAGAAATTCTGCTTCTTCAGTTGCTACTTCACGAAGTGCTTCCATATCACATTTATTGCCTGAAATTTCAAAAATATAAATTATGTCCAAACTATTGGAGTAATGATGTGATATAAATTAATCCTTAAGATGATGATATCAAATTATAAATTATAGCTCTGTTTTTTAAATTACAATACTAAAAACCAAAAAATTAAATTTTAACTTATTATATCTATAATCCTATTTATTTAATAGATTTCTTAAATAGACAAACAGATGCATGCATGCATAACACACACACATGTATATAGTTGAACTTGTCTATCTCAAATCTCATCGGAACAAGAAAAAAATTTGAGATATAGTGGTTCCTACACAGTAAACAGTAATAGGTTCAATTAAAGGTATGGTATGGTATTTTATTAATACAATAGCAAGTGAAGTAAATATCTATTAGGTATAAATAAAATTTTTGACATATCTTAATAGAAGAAGTTTGTCAATAGTTTCTAATGCCTGACTTTCTTTAACCAATAAGGCTACAAGCCAAACTTGTAGCCTTAGCCCACCAGTGGCCAAGTGGATAAAACCACTAAACAGGTCATGGATTTGCACCTGGCCACATGGAGTTTTCCAGGTTTACTTCATGTTTTTAACATCTAAGCAGGTGCCAGTTTCCCATAGAAAGTCCTCCCAGCATATATCTGATGTGTCGCATTGCCATAAACAAATTAACCAAACCAAACTTGTTTTGTAGCTACAATTTACGCCATCAAAAAAGTCACTGAGCATTGAAATTAAAACTGACACTTCAGTGCATAATTTGAGACAGAGGTTTTGAAAGAAAATTATTTTAGATAAACATGGAAAATATATTGAATTTAGGATGAAACAAAATGCAGAGAAAAAAATAATAAATTTGAGATAGACAGGTTTAACTGTATATATTTTTGACTCTGCTCTATGGATATTACGAGGGCTTTTTTCCATACCCATCATGGATTTGACCAGACCCATTAAAGCAGTATATTGGATCAAACAAACCACTCAAAGATTTCCAAAGTTGAAAACTTAATCTTGAACTCCAAAATGACAGGCTGATTAACAGCCAAAAAAATATAAACATATCAAATTTTATATCATATTTTATAACATATCAAATCATATATCATTTTTATATGTGAAATTGTTACAAACTAAGACCAATTTTTAAAGATTAACTCACCCACTAATAAAAGTGGAATGTCGGGTGCAGTAAAACGTCGAACTTCTTCCACCCAATGTTGGACACTTTCAAAGGTAGCACGCTTTGTGATATCATAGACAATTATAACACCATTTGCACTACGGTAATAACTTTGAGTGATAGTACGAAACCTCTCCTGTCCGGCAGTATCCCAGATTTGGAGCTGTAAAATATATTTAATAAATTAAGCATAATAATATAAAAGCATATTACATTATTATTAAGCCAAAAATGCTTAACACTAAATCAAATTGGATGTACAGATTCTGATAAAATTATTACTTAAGTTAATAGATTATCTGCACCTGTGTTTGCGTTCATCTACTATGAGATGAGGATATACTAGCAAGAGAAGTACTCAAGAAATTAGTTAAGGCACTTATTTGAAAGGTTACTTCCTACCTTGAATATCAGTATTGATTTCAAGGTATTAATTATTTTTGTTTGTTTTAAAATTGCATATAATTTTTCAGACTGGATTTTTATTGTTACTAGTTTACATTTAATTTCTATCCAACATCCAAGTGCCTAAAAAAAAATAGCTGGTGTTAATTTGTTTAACATTCAGATCACAAATTTCATAGTCATTATATTAAGAATTTAAATGATTTACAATTAATAAATTTTTTACCAGAAAAAAGTTTATATGAAAATTAAGTTTATTTTTATTTTATTTAATTATGAAATATTTTAAATATTCTCAATGATCATAAAGACATCATAAAGCATTGCACAAACATAATATCCTTCAATTATAATCCCTCTTCTTTATGCAAGCAATCGTAAGCATTGTATTTGATTGTAAATGTGGGATGAAGCTAAAAGCACTCAACCTAAAAGGTCCTTTGTGCACGAAAGCATTGTATTGACATTTCCTTCTAAATTATTTAAGATTGTGTGCATCTACCTTCTTTCTATGCACATTACAATAAGGGGAAAAAACTAAATACAATAATTTTATAATATCAATTTATGACTTTGAAAATAAAAATAAAAAAAACAGAATACTATAAATCAGAAAGCATTTATAGTATTCTATAATAAGAAATTTCTTAATGAATATATAACTAACAGTTTTAATATGTAAAAAATAAATAAAAACTGTATAAATATTCAAATCGTACAGATTCAGATATTATTATTGATAGAAAATCTGTGCTTTTAAGTATGTTTAAAAAATCTTAACTGACTCAATCCTCTGTCCCTAAGAAAACATTTATAAAATTTTCATTTTATATCCTTTATATTTAAACTGTGTGTTCAGGAATTGTATTGTTACCTCTAGATACATATGTAGGATCTCTTCAGATGATATCTAACAAAAAATTTAGAAGGAAAGTCTTCCCAGCATATGAGAATAGCTATTATTGTAAACAATTACTATTGGGTACAAAGAACTCCCATAAAGACTTCTACATATGGAAATTTCCCTTCCCCACAGATAGTACCAGAAAACCCAATATTTGATATACACTCAAACCACAATATAGCACCACTAAACATTTTTGCCTTCAAAAATCTGCACAAAATCAAATATGTCATTAATCCAAAGGACATGAAACAATAAGAATTACATAAAATAATGAGTTTAAAGTTTGAAAATCACGATTTGGCAGTAACAATGCCCTTTGCAATGCAAAATCGTACATTTATTAGTTCACAGACCAGAGCATTTTCTATTTCATATTTATGAGAGAGATCTGTCTTGTGAGTATTCACTATTGCTCCATGAAGGTGGTGCCATATTGAAGTTTGATTTTATTAATAAGTAGTATTATATAATGACATTTTCTCAATTAATTACATCTGACAATATATGTAATATTGTTTCATTTAGTTTATATCTAGAGAAATTATTCTGAAAATTTCTATAAAAAGTTATAATTGGGGGAGAAAAAATATGTTGAAAAGTACAAAAATAAAATTAAATAATCTTAGTACACTAAATATATTAAATGAGTTATGTACAGTACAGTACCTGATGAGACAATGTATAGTCTCAAACAAATTAATCTAATAAACCACTGATTTATTCAACCTTTTAGTGTTTTAAGATTAATTTTGTCCAAACAAATGGAGTCATCCATTGCTTAGACAGACATTAAAAAGTTTAAAATCACTTTAGAGCTTTTACTTCATGAATCCAAATTTTGATACATATAATTCTATACACTTATCGAGCTTTGTGATGTTTGTTATACTTATATATACCTCTCTAGGTAAAACATTAGCTGGCTGAGTGCTGTGGTGGAGTTGTACTTAGGCTGTGGACGTAAGAGTTGTCTCCAGCCGGTGCTGTGATTAACCGTGTAAGGTTATATCCAAATTTAAATACATCTGGAAGCAAAAGATTGCTTGGAGTCCGAGTGGCACAACTGGCAAGTGCACCGCACGTTAAACGGAGGCTACAGGTTCAAGCCCTGCCCCAAGTCAGTTTTTTTCTTCCAGATGGTTCTAAATTATTTAATAAATTATTAAAAAATTATAATTATTAATTTAGTTAAGAGATGGTGCCTAATGTCTACCTCTAGTAGCAAATTACTTTGTATTAATTATTTAAATTAGTGGAATTATAGCCTGATTATTTAGGTGATCATTTGGTAATGTTTCTATACATATAATTAGTGNGTATTGTGTTTTATTCCAAAGACACATGGCAAATTTTCCATCAAATTCCTTTATTAGTTGAGTCAACTAATAAAGGAATTTGATGGAAAATTTGCCATGTGTCTTTGGAATAAAACACAATACTAGTGTTTACTATGCCACAAATATAAAACACGACATGGTTTAAAAAAACAAATTATATACTGTATTTTTATTGTATATGAAACAGCACACACATGTCTATATGAAGTAATGTATTTAATATTATCACATAAGTATAAACAGTAATGTAAACTTTATCAAAATAATGAGAAACGTACAGATATAACTTGACACTTTCATTCATTTATTCCAGTGCTATGTTCTAGTTTTAATTTATTTACTTAATTAATACCCAGCTAGATACTTCTTAACCTCGCTAATAACACCTTATCTCGCCGAGAATTATTTATTAGCCGTAACGAATGTTTTCGATCCGTTCTATGGGCCGTCTTCGAGTTTTTAAAGATTGTGGAATATTGATAACTGTTCTTTTTGTATAGAACAGCTAAGAACTCATTTAATTTGTTTAGAATTTATTTTATAAGACTGCGCAGATGAGTATTCTGTACTCTTATTCTCGAAGTTGTTTGATCTGTTTGTAAGCTTATTATTGAAACATTCGGCTCTGAGATGTTTATAGATTTTGTATGAACTGTAGATCGTCTATGCCCTGTTCGCTTCTTGTTCTGTAAGTGTTGCCTTAGATATGTGCTATGATATTTTGTCTATCTGGTAATCTAATGTGTCACATTAGATTCTTTCCTCTCGTAATGTAGAATTATATTTCAGAAAAATGACTAGGTCGCAAAGTGCAATTGGTGGACCACTTGAGTGTGGTCTGCCAATTGCACTTTGAGAAATGCTATTCTTTATGATAGTTCTATTATACGATGATTCCTGTAACCTAATATATGGACTAATCTTAAAAATGTATTTAAATATTGATGATATTTATGACATTGATATACATAATTTTTAAAAATACTTGATATATTATATTTGTGTATATGTAACTATTAAATAAGATTTTTGTTTAGCAAAAATTTAAATAAATTGCCTGTGTTTTTTCTTAATTTTTTGTTTTTTTAACAGAACTTTCATGATTCACAAAATATTTAAAATGATAAATGAAGAAAATTATTTTGCATTGATAATAAAGATTAGCTTTAGAAATCATTACAGTACTTCAGTTATTATACAAAATATGAAAATATTAATGTATTGTTTACTGTATGTATTTATATATGATAAATTGCTTTTGTTTATATTTGGCTTAAGTATTATTATTATTAAACTTTTGTTTGCATTTGACTTATATATAATTCAACATGTAATTTCATTATAAAATAATTGTTTAAATAATATCATTTAGTGTACTAAATTATAAAGTTGACTTACATAAGATNTTTATGATTTCTATATATATATATATTTATTGATATGAAAAAGTGCATAGCAAGAGACAAAGACATGCCTCTTTCAAGCACCGTAAGTAATACAACTTAGTAGAACAGAATAGACAATACATTAATTGTAAACAATCAAAAGTATAATGGTGATACAGTAGTAACATAAGATGTTAGCATACAATAATATATGAGTTATATAAATTCTTTGTATTAACTTACATAACTCGTATGTAGATATCAATATGAATAACAACTGCAAAATTCATTTTAATACACTATAATCAACTCATGTATACCAAACAATTTATTTTCATTGTACTGTATAAAAATATTCTGTACGTGTTATATTAATTTTTTATAAACTTATGTAAATCTACAAGTGAGTTCATTGCTTTTATGTCATCTTTCAAAGAATTCCAAACTTTATAATTAATATTTGACCAATGGATAATCCGAATTTTGATAAATGGAGATTTTTAAACCTGTAATAAATGGATCTGGTATATTTATTTGGAGTAAAACAATTATATATTGCAGAATTTTCATCATTATGATTAAAAATGTATTTATATAAATTATCAACAGAAGAAAATTTATTCAAATTTAGTAATTTTCTTATAAAGATATGTCACTTTCAGTTTGTATAGTATAAAACCAGATTTTCCCCAAAGTTTAACTCCATAATGCAATTTTGGTTTTGTAACTGCCTTATATAGATGCCTTATTATATAAATGATCTATGTAATATTTTAATTTAGAAATAATGCAAATAAAGCAAAATGAAGAAGTAATCAAAATATGAGTAGACCAAGTCAAATTAAGATCTATGGTTAAGACAAGATAATTTATACCATAAAAACTATATTTTTATTATTTCCTAAAAATATTGAAACTTCCAGATCAGAAGGAAAAGTGTCTTTTATTAGAAAATGTGTTGTAACAAACAAAATTAAACAGTATTTATTAAAATTTCTGCTATTTACAGAGAATTATGTTCAAATACACCAATCAAATTAAAGTAAATACATTAAGCAGCCTACAAACTGCTCGAAATGACAAGACATTTCAGATAATCAATACAGTATAAATATCTTGACATCTAATAATTCTTTCTAGTTATTTTTGATATTATTCAAGTATAATTTAAATCCAAATCATTAAAATCAAAAATATACAAATTTATCCAAGGAATAAAATTACAATTTTTGACTTTATAATGCAGACTAAAACTTTTATGAACAAAAAATAATTTTCGTATCCAAGTTAATTTTTGTTAGGAGAAAAAACTGACAATTTTGTTACATCATTTGCCGAAGTGAAGCACTTTTACATAAAAATAACAAAGGTTACAAAAATTTGGTTATTTATTAAAATGATTCACATTCATTAATGCTAAATCAAGTTTTTAAGGAGTCAAACAGATCATTTTTTACTTCAGAATTAAATGTTTTTTGGAATATCTCCCATCATCAGATTCCACCATTATAAAGATTAGAACACAAAAAACATTTAATTTTGAAATAAAACAATCTATTGGACTCCAAAATTCAATTTAGCATTAACAAGCTTCAATTTATAGCTCGGAGATCATCACAAAGAATATTAAAAATGATTTTTTATAACAGAATAATTAAGCAAACATTCATGATACTTGACTTACTACTAACAAAGTTCATGGAATGACAAACATTCAGAGCCGGCCCTACCATAGGACGAACAGAGCAGCTGCTCCAGGCGCTAAGTCCTAGGGGGCACCTCAGTGGTAAAGAAAATTAAAGGGTATAAATTAGGGGCAATCAAGGGGGCGCCATAATAGGATCTCGCTCCATCCTAAAACTTGCCTTGGGCCTGCACTGCAAACATTAACACGTAAATAGTTATTGATATTTGTAAACAATTAACAATGATCTCAACCTTTTCCCATACAATCCAAACAGTACAATTACACCTCTGTATCAGATGTCTGCAACTTTATCACAGTCATAGGAACAAACAAGTCAAAGGAATCGCACCTTTGCATGCAATACAGCCTCCCAAAATCAGCATATTTCCAGGTTGTGCACTATTGGTTGTGTCACTCCACTAACAAGTAAGACTATCGTATTCAATTATTCAGCCTACACGACTATCAGCTTCGAGTACTTGATTTCATATTGTTTTATGGAGTACAAGAACTTGTCCCCGTGCATATAGATCGTCAGCCACGGCTCGCTATCACTTGTCTCGACCACCATCTACAGTATAGCAGTTCGTACCTTTGAAGACAAACTGAAGGGTCACACGTACAGGTACAGGTACAGTTCCTTTGACTTTTTTGTTCCTATGAGTATGCTCTACAGCTCTGTTAATGTCCCAAACGTCTCATTCGGAGCTTGACTTGACCCTATTAAATTTCATTTACATAAGTAAAACACAGTTACATCATCAACAACGGTGAAAGTTACTTTTAGTTACTTTGTTTACGTACTTGTATATACGTCATTTAACTAAAAGTAACTCCAACCGATACATTATACATTGCTTAATTATTCATGTTAGATGCACGAAGACGATCGGAATTTACGCTTTTCGAGTGGGATTTTAATAATAAAAAAGTAACGTTCTAACGATAAGATTATAAACTCGTAAATCATTTTACCTTTATTCTTTTCCCTTCGATAGTTAAGGTTTTCATAGCGAAATCGACCCCTATCGTGTTCCCATAGCGTTGAACGTAAGTCCCGGAACGAAACCTGTGTACGACGCAAGTCTTGCCCACTCCGCAATCTCCGATCAAAACAATTTTGAATAAAAAATCGAAATTTTCGTCATCATTCATATTTACTTCTTATGACACACACACAGACCGACTCTCATTCCAAACCACCAACTGGCCTCTGACGATAGCGACCCCTGCCGTGAAAAAATAAAACAAAAATAAAATAATAATAATAATATGACGTAATGAATGACGCAATTGCCGTTTATGAAAGTACTCGCCCTAATTTTGTCATTTACAGAAATATTCTTCATTTTGAATTTTCTTGACGAAATTCTCTAGGAATTCCATATTAAATGACTCCACATCCGAAATCCTGAATAAATTATTAGTTTTTTTTTTTTTTGTTCAATGTCTCTTGATTATTTAATATTTTTTAATATTATTTAACTTTTTTTTCTTATTAAAAAAATCATAAAGATGGGGATTAAATTTAAATTTTAACCGTTATTTATTTATGTAATAATGTAAAATATTTTATAGTTTTTTTAATATTTAATTTACATTCGAAAATTTTATATATTTTCTTTCGTATATGGCCTTGTAGCGGTGTTCTTTTCTTGTATTTTAATTCATACGAGCAGATGTTTTGATAAATAAACCCAATTTAAAGACTGATTTTTATTTTATTTTCGAAGAATAGCAAACAGAAAGACATCCTTTTACATTATTTAACAACGTGTGACAAAGAGTAATGAGTTACATGTGGCTTTATTTAGTTTGACGAGACGAAAAATGGAATTAATCAAACAAAATAACCGTCTTTTCTTCCCAGCAAAAACTTTTTTTAATCAATTAAACAAACGTTTTCAATTGTACGAACGGCCATCTTCACGTCGTTTACATTCGTGTAGAATATAAATTATCGTTTCGTATGCTTTATTATAAATTTAAAAAGCATTAGAAAGCATACGAGAATACTTCTTGTAAAGGAATGATATATTTAGCATTTAGTTGTATAATAGCCTATATTTATAATACAGTATATAGATCCGTCTAGAGGGAAAAGGTGAAGATTTTTTACCGACCAGGAGAAAATTTAGGCTATAAATTAATGCTATTTTTACTAACAAATAAATAATATTCTACGTATTCACTTGTTCGAAATAAAAATAGAGATAGGGGCCCAGGAAGAGGCAAAATGGGCTCGCTCTACCCCGGGCCCCCATATAGAAGCTTTCATTGTCCCTGTATAGTATAGCTTCAATTTATATTCTATTCGCATGTAAATGACCTGTTGAGAGTTTGTAAGAGTCACTTTAGCAGGCCTTTTTATCCTTTTATTTTTTTATTTTTGAACAAATGAAATACATAGAATGTTTCTTTATTAACTTAATACAAAGCATTTTTAAAGATTTTATTTTTTTGTTAGTAAAACTAACATTAATTTGTAGGGATAGGGCCATTAATTATCTATTCCTCAAAACAAATAATTTATCTTATCGTAATTTATGCCGTTCAACTTTATACGTGATAATATGCCGTAATATTGTACGTTTATCGATTTGGGTCTGAGAATTATTGTATAGTGATTTAGGATATCAGTGACTTCTTAAATTTATTAGATTCTCTATAAACTAATCTTAATATTTTTAACGAAAATAAAGCATATATTTTTATATGATGCTCTATTAATAATTATCGTCGAGAGGGGGAAGCTGGGGATTTTCCCCGTGCCCGGAGAAATTTAAGAGTCAATAGCGATTTCTACCTCTATAAACTAATGTTATTTTTTAATAACAAAAAATAAATTAAAAATAAAGAAACATTCTATATTATTCTCAGGGCCGGCCCAAGAGTTTTTGGTACCATAGCCAGGGCATCCAGCTCAGGGTACCCAGAGTGCCCTTTAATTGATGCTGGATGTGGCACCCCTAAATTTCTGCTTTCTAGGTAACTGCTTAGTGCGCTTATAGTTCTGGTTACTCCATTTATTCAAAAAAAAAAAAAAAGTGAAAGAGGCCCACTCTACTCCCAGGACCCACACCACTCTAATAATACTAATATATTTTTATCGCTTAAATTATGTTAATTATGTTTATATATTATAAAACAATGAACGTTCAATCAAACATATTGTTAATGTCTAATAAAAATTCATAATTCGTATAATTATGTATCTATTTATAGTGTTATAAAATCAGCTTTATTTTAATATTGTAAATAGGCTATTTAGGGATTACTCTCTACGATAAATTTGAATCTGTATGATTAAATTATTATTATACTATTAGAAAAATTCTTAATGCGGGTCGGTAACAACAATCAGAAATTGATTGGCTATTGTTGGAAGTAGACCAGATGTTTCACTTAAATGTGGACATATCTTTCATCACATCTAGAATAAAATGAAAGAAAACATATTCCCGTTGTTAGGTCAACTTAGTAATACAAAAATATTCTTATAATTCTCTCAAATTGGTCTAATTTTCAGCATGAAATACTTTACAACACCAACACAATTTTTTATACTAAACAACTTCTATGTTGTTATAATTTGACATATATTTTAACATTAAAGAAGAAAAAAAAAAAGATCAAAATTACATTTTAATCATTTTTATTATTCTTTAATTCAATACTTCTTGTTTAAAAAATTAAATTAAAATAAATGATTTAAAATTAAGTTTTCAAAATCATTTATTCTAAATATAGCATCATTACCTAAAGTAAAATTATTTTGAACGGTAACCAAATCTATATTAAGAATCGGAGTTGTCAAAGTGCCACTTTTATATGCTTCTAAGAAATTTTATAAACATTAAAATAGAGGTTTACACCTTTAAAATTTTATTTTTCGCTACCTAATTTCGTTCTGCACTAGATTTTCTTCGTGGAAACAAACTATATAAAGTTTTTAAAACAAATTCAACACTAGAATTACTCTATTTTTATGAGTAAAAATTGAATTTTAATATACATAACAGGAAAACTTCATTTAGTATAATAAAAGAAAATTCTAGTTACAATACATTTTAAGAACAATGCTTCTTATGATCTTCTTCATAAATATTATATAACTTAAAGTGTCTATCTTTTATTGAATAATGAATTAAATCTCTTTCAATTTATTTCATTTCCTTTATTCTTAAATCCATCAATAAAAAATAAGTATAAATTATTATCTTGATACTATCTTAAGAACTTAAATATTTATTACAATTATATATATATTTTTAAAGTTATAGGCTAAACTATAAGCTATATACTATATAAGATTTACTATAAGCTATATATAATTCATGATTTAAATTTTTACAAATCAAGATTCATTTAAATCACATTGTATATTGCTGTAAAACTGCATACTGCATTACATAATAATAAAAGTAAAATTTTTGGCAACTGGTCCAGCCTATATTTTTACTAAGTTTGGTATGCTTTATAATCTTTCTACTACTTCATATAAGAATGAACAAATCAATTTGAAAATAAATTCAATAAGAAAATATTAAATGTATTTGTGTAGAAGATAGTAGTTAGGGGTTAAAGTTTTTATTTATTTATTTTTAATTCATGAACATTTTATCTTAAGATTTATTGATGTATTGAATAACACAACTGATATAATAAAACTATAAATATCTGCTGGCTGTAAGAGGATATGTGTGTATGAAAAAGTATATATTATTTCTACTCAACTGTGTGAATTTATAAAATTAGTTTGAATTTTTGATATTTACTTGCTCTTGTTTTTTTCTTTTAGTTTTTCCCTATTTAAGGATTTTAACCTCAATTCTGCTGATGCATCTGGAACAATATATATATATATTTTTAACTTCTACTGATAAAATTCCTACAACTAATGCAAAAATTCAAATAAAAAACAAAAGTAAATTTGAAGTCAAATATCTGATTTAATAAGCTAAAAGAAATTGATTTTTATTACATGGCTGGTAAGTTGTAAATTTTAATTATTTTAATATAATTTTTATGTTTTGTTGTATGAATTTTTATGAAAAAAAAATCGATTGTTCGTCTCAATTCGTGACAAATGCCATTAAAGATCAGGTCAAAGTTTTAAAAACTAATTTAAGTTCTTTCAATAATCTTTCAGTACAGTGACATTGTACAGTACTTAAATTTATGGATATTCCTTTTAGAAAATAGAACTAAAACAAAGAAGAAAAAAAAAAATAGATTTTTAAATAGCTTTTCTATATTATATGAATAATTTATAAATATTTTCTTATTACAAAGACAAAAAAAATATTGATTTATATCGCATTCTAGTGAATTTTATTTGATATATCAATAAAAAAAATCACATGTAATAATTTTAATTAACTTAAATACGACTAGCATAAACTCTTAATAAGAACAATTCTTATTTATCAATATAATTAAATAGATAAATAATAAAAATAATCAATTAAAAAAACCTAGATTTATATTCTATTACTGTAGAACCTCCAATAACGGCAACTTATAAGTGGCGGCCATTTTTTTTCGGAAACTTTTTTAAGTTCATACAAAATAACCTCCAAACGACGGCCATTTTTCCGTTCCTATCACAGGTTGGACTATTAAGTCTTGGCGTTAAGGCCGTTGTTTGGAGGTTTGACTATACTTTAAGTCGCTGTATTACGTATTTTTAATTAGTAAATATATACCACTAAGCGGTTATTTATATATTTTAATTATAACAATACGATTCGATAAAATTTACATATTTAAATAATCCAAATTATGGCATTAACACGCTTCAATCGATTAACCATTAGTAGCATGTATATAAAGTACTTAAACGAAGAAAATTTAAGCTTAATTTCCGAGAAAAATCTAACAATTAGGTTGCAATTATGCAAGTTCCGTTTACTGAACAAATTGCAATGATTATGCTTGAGTTTCTCTTGTCTATTTTTGTCTTTTATAATTATGTTCCCAGTTTTAAAATTTAATTTTTGATAATAATTATTAATTAGACGACATACGAGGGAAGTATAAATCCATTGTATAAATAATGAAGTAGAGATAATTAATTACGTTACATAAACAAACAGCGCATAAATTTAATTCCATCTATACGACATATTTAATATATATTTCATATTAAAATCTCGCGGAAGCTGATGAAAATTCATGAATTAATAAAGTTTATTTAATGCATACTTGTTGATCGAAATTGGCGACCTACGGTAGAATATTTTAACACGATGACTTGGCTTTATGATAGTTCGCTTGACTTGGCTGTAACATGTTTGTATAAAATATCTTTTTAATTTTTTTAATACTGGATTGGATTGGATTGACGAAACAAAGTGACGCAACACTTGGGCGATCTGCCAAGAGAGGACTTTCTATGGGAAACTGGCCCGTTTAGAAGTTAGACACGTGAACAAAACCAGTGACGCGTTATCCTTCGGGCCTTTAAGGAAATTGACTGGAGCCCCAAAAAATTCCCTCGAAAGAAAACACTGTACATGAGATCCGTAATTCAAATTTGCCCCATGAAGCTATAACGTGTCACTGAACAAAACTCACCAAACTCCACATAGCCATCCCTTTGATGGGGGTCGAACCCGCGATTAACTACTTCAGTGGTTTTTATCCTTCAGTGGAGACCCGAGTTTTAATTCAGGCGGTCGAAAACCTCCAGAAATTTTTTGAGGTGGACATTTCCCATCTCTCACATTCCAGTCGTCCCTCATCCAATGATGAGCCTGATAAAAAGACCCTCTAAGTACCTGTAGAGCGAAAAGAGTAAATTAAAAAAATAATAATAATAATAAATAAAATAGTTTTATCTAAACAAGCAAAAATGGCCCTTTTAAAAAAAATACTACAATTAAGTATTATGCCTTACAAAAATTTAAAAACATGAATCAGATTCATTATTTTGCTCTGTTTGCTAAAAATTATATAACCTTTGTGGAATGTCATTTAATTACAGCAAAATGGATTGTCTTATATAGGGTATATACTGTATCTTAAAAATTATCTTTAGCTTCCAATAGTTTATTTAAAAATAATTTAATGTAAAAAAAAAAAAACATAAAATCAATTACTTTCAAGGCCGTATTTGCACTAGGCCAAACAAGTTGCAGCTTAGAGCTTTATATGTTTACATGCATCATTATCTAGTGGAAGAAAGGAACCTTTTTTAGGGTCTAAGTCTAGCCCTGTTATATACGTAATTATAAAACAGTTTTAAAGACGAAATTGTTATAAATACACTTTATATAGGCCTAAGTTATGTATTTGAATTAGTTTAAAATGCATAAGTAACGAGAAATGTTAAAGTTTTTCATTTACACTAGCTTACAGTAGTCTTACATATGTTTTATTAAATTTGTATATTGTTTTTTTCAATGACTTTTTAAAAATCAACGGTCAAATTTCCCGTTAATTTGTACTAAATAGTTCAAGTTGAACAACAACGCTTATTATCTAGAAAGGAAGGACGCCTGAAAGAAGAAGAAAAAAAAACACATTGATTAAATAAATAATACATTTATTCATACAAAGAAAAACGATCGAATGGTTAAATTTGCATACGTTCTCTTTACAGCTGTATTAAAGTTGATCTATAGCTGTAATAAAACCTGTTATAACGCAAAGTCCTACTTTTTCTACGGTAATTTAAATGCAGAACTTTCTAAATTATCCTTCAATAATTAAATTTGTAAGTTTAATATGTACAGGATTTAATAAAATTATTATTATAGAAAAAACAATTTTTTAATATATATTTTTAAAATAAAACTTTCCCGAAAATGATTTTATCATTAAATAAATTAATCTACGAATGTATTCGATACGTTTACTGAATATAAATTTAGTTCCATGAACAAAAGTTCAAACTTTGACCTCCTGCTAGGACAAAACTATATTTAAACCAACTTAACAGTAGGAGCCATAATCGATATCCTTCGTTTTTAGATTAGTACAATAACAAAACACCAGATAACGTATACACTAATATATTAAAAAGAAAATTTGAATTTTTCTCCTGTAAAAAAACGTGACGAAAATTTAAAAAAAAAACACACACACACACATGCCAATAAATTAACCCCTTGTAAAATTATTAATATAATCCAGATCAAGTATATCTTTACAAAATAATACATATATACACATAAAAATGTGTTTTGCGGTCGAAACGATAGAATCACACTAATGACATGTGTGACATTTTAAAGTGAGGAATGCATGTTGGCCAAGTTAAGCGTTGAATCGGTAGCAAACAGGACCTGTAGATGTAGTACCCACATCCTCATTGGTCAATAACAGAGGTGTGTCGTTGCTAGGCGTTAGCATTCGTTCCTTACTATCAAGAGACAAAGTCGTACACACGAATGGACCATCAGTTTATCGCCGGATAGTTAATCGACTTGGTGAGATTTAAAACGTCTAAGAAAGATGTTTGTAGATTGGAACATCGTTAATGAGCATCCATTGATGAAATGGTCGGTTAATAACAAAGGTAGGATCACGCTTCAAAACTTGTTTTGAGTTTAGTTCCGGTTTGCTGATCGATAACTTTATTATTATTATTATTATTGTTGTTGTTGGGTTGTTTATTTATTTATTTATTTTTTCGGGTGTTTTATATTATTTTTAAAACGCTTTTGGTAAGTTATTTGGTTAAAGGAAAGTCGAGTTTGTATTGTTTTAAATCATTTAAACACTTATTACACTAGATTTTTGTGTTGTAAAAGTTAATTTTCTGGTTGTTAATTTTTAATTGTTTTTATTTTTTTAATGTCGGTTTTTGTTGCAAAATTATCAAAGTTTTTTTTTAAATTATTATTATTTATTTAAGTTAATCTTTCTGNTGTTTTATATTATTTTTAAAATGTCCTACCCGACGTTCTTATAAAATTTTTATTTTACATTATATTATCAATAATTTTTAGTACTATTTTCTACAGCAATTACTTAAAATTTGACAATATATAATAATATATTTTCTAACCATTTATCAAAGTATTAAAAAAATTAAGTAAATGGAAATTTTGTTATAAGAATTCTGACAAGAAAAATGGAAAATGTTTTTGGAATTTCTATGATTCTACATCAGTTTAGATTTCTTAAGAGTAAACAGATATTTAATTTTTACTATAAGAAGAAATTGAAATAAATGGATAAATGCTAAAAGTAGAACTCCTTGACGATGAATATAACCTGTAAAGTTTTACAAATCCAAACTAAAACCCTAAACCTGGCTAATTGGATACACAAATGTTTTTATAAGAATAAAAATTACATAGATCTCACTTTAAGTTTAAAATAAATGAAAAACTATCGGTGGTATGTATGCATGCATATGTATAACATATACATCAGTACAGCGGCAAATACATTAATCAATTTGAAAATATTATACTATAATTGTCATTAATATTTTTGCATTTTACAAAATACTTTTAGTATTTTTCATTTCTATTTTTAATTTATGACAATAATTAATCATGTAATTTTATAGCAGAAAGTAATTTAATGTGAAATATCCAATTACATGTAAGTAAAGTTTTTATGTGATCAAACTACATTAATTTTACAACTTAAGTACTGGTAGATTTTAATGAACTGACAACTTGCCATTTATTAAAATTCATGTGTTTAGTTATTAAATTATTTTTAAACATAGAGAGAAATTATCAAAGTGTTGAAGAGAGATTATTAGGCCAAGAATAAACAAATTAATATAAAACATGATCATATGTTAATCTATAGCAAAACATTGAGATAAATATCATGTTAAAAGTTAAGCTATTATATTCAGTTTGCTTTCTTACAGAAAAACAAAAATCTCCAGTTATTTTCTATTTTATTTCTGTATAAAATACAAAAAATATATTGTTTATAAATCAGGTATGACTATGATTTATCTGAAATTCATCTCCATATTTAGAAATTTGGTTAAATCTAAGCTGATCATCTATTTCTATTTATTTTACTTCCTTAAAAAGAACACAAAGATACTCAATTATGATTAGGTCAAATTTGAAGCAATGCAAACAGACAATCAATACCACTTCTCTTTTATTTCGTTTCCATGTTTGGTGATGGTCTTTAGAGAAATTCAAAAAACAAATCTGCTTATAGTGAAAAGAAGCTAAAAGCTTCTTTTCACTATAAGCAGATTTTATAAATCATAAGATGATTTTTCAAATTTAAACATGCTAACAAAGTCAAATNCAAAAATATATAAACTTACTTTTAAGCTATAAGCTTATTTAAAACTAAGTTTGCTTTATAAATATTTTTATATGTCATATTTAGATATGTAGATAATAAGATGTCAATTTTGTTTTAGCTTCCTTTTCCTGTTAGTGAAGGATCAAGGTTAAACCAGTATCATAATATTCTTCATCAGTATTGTTTAGAAAATAAAAAGAAATAACCACATAAATAATTTTCCTTAATAATCATTTGCTATTCCATTTTATAAAATTGTACCTTCATAATACATTATATTATTATTACTTACGTAAGATATTTATAAGCATCTTTAGGTAAGTAATAACCGAATAAGGAAGATGAACATTAAATATTGAAAATAGAGAAAAATGAGAATCATAAAACAGATTTACTGTAGATGAAATTCAATGACAATGTCTCCACATTATTCCTTATCAAATGTGTAAATTTTTACCATCTGATCAGCATTCATGTTGAGTGATAATATCAAACTTGATATTATGATCAGTAACAGATTTAATATATGATATTTTCAACATAAAAGATGGTCAAAGGCTATATTGTTTGTGAAGGAGTGCTAAATTATTGTCATATGCTTATTTTAACTTACTATTTTTTATTTATGTATAAAATACAAAAACTTTTTTATATTTTGATTACAGAAGTAATCAACAAATATTACAGTATAAAATAAAACAGAAAAGATTTAATATATATAAAAATGAAGAGAAAACTCGAAGCTGAATTCTTTTAACAGAAAAAATCCATAATGTTTATGTTAATTTTTATTTATATTACCTCACACACTCCTTTGTCAAAATTTTATATTACATAACATGTTCTTTTTCTTGCATTCTAAATTAGAATGATGGATCTGATGATCTCTTGTAAAGATCATCAGATCCATCATTCTAATTTAACTTTTATCTACAGTTTACTTGCATTAAACTTTTGTCTACAGTTTACCTGCATTAAACTTTTACTGGAATTTATGTAAGAGTCATCTGTATATGTTATTTTGTTGTATATGTATTCCAGTCTTCCATGAAATTTCAATTTTAATGAAAAAATTGTTGATTTTGATTTTAAAAGCATGCATAAATAAGTAAATAAATAAATTAAAATTAATAATCTCAACTTCAACACCTTTTATTGCTCCAGCAACTGTTTAAACTTACAAATTAATTAAATTAAATAATTATCTCAATTAACCAATAGATAGAGATATATGAGGCTTATCAAACTAATGGAGCCAAGAAAAGGAGACTAATTTTATTTGTGGGATGTGCAGTCTAGTTGGTCTAGTGATGACCAAAATGCATCCCACAAATAAAATTAGTTTCCTTTTCTTGATGTGACTCTTTTCTTGGCTCCATTACAGTTTGATAAGTGTCATATATATCTATCTTTGGTCATTTGAGATAATTATTTAATTTAATTTATTAGAGAAAAGATACTTACAACTATATATTACAAATTAATGTTTCTGATTTCAGGTAAATCACTTTATTAGACTAGACTTAAAATAAAAAATAGTAAAAAAAATAAGATCAGAAGAATAATTGAAATATTTAAATACAAAATCTAACTGGAGTAAGTAAAAGTTTTCAATTATCATCAGCTGAACAAGGAAACATTTTAGGAAAGTATAGGATCAATCCACTTTTTCCTAAAGTTTTTAAGTAATAAATAAAATCAAGCAAGTAAGAGGCATTTTATATTCAGCAATCGTACTTGACCTGCTTCTATTTAAAATTAAAATTTACTTATTTTGGTTTCATTGATTTTTAAACATTTTAATATAATTTATGGTTAGTCTCATCACTTATATTTTTATGACATTCTTATATATCTAGTTTTTCTATAATTGTTAAATGTATTTGTTAAATATATAGCCTAAATTTTAAATAAGAATTTCATGAATGAGGTAAAATATATATTAAATATGAAAAATCAAGAAATTTGAAATATCATCATCATTCAAGTTTTTTGTTTGATAAATATTACAACAATGCTTCTCCATTGCATATTGTTTTCCCATATTATTCCATATGTTTTCCATAATATTTTAATTTAAACATTTATTTTATAAATGAAAAAGTAATTGTCTAAGGTATCTTAAAAAACTCTATTAATTAATATAAAGTTGTATATCTCAAAACTGATTTTACAATATATTTGTTTGATGTTCAATAGTAAATATTTTATTTGAAAATGAATTTTTGTTCCCTTTGTTCTTCAATGCTCTTACTTTTTCCTTGTCTTCTAGTGCCCCTGTTTGAGTCTTCTACTGTCTCCTTGGGATGATAGTACTCACTTCAGGGGTTACTGCTATAGTCTATTATAATATGCCCTATTTTTCATATCATTTCTAATCATATTTTCTACTCTCTTTTTGATTTATTCTTTTGGCTATTTTACTTCTAAACAGAGTATCATTTCTCTTTACATGTCTTTATTGTAATCTTTCTTTCTGTTGAATTTTGTATTTTATTTTTAAATTTTGAATTTTTTAGTTTTTTCCAAAAATAATTTTTTTAAATTTCATTTTTGCTGTTTTCATTATATTGATAACTCTAGTTTTCATCATCTAAGTCTTTACTATATGCATTAGTATGTAATAAACATTAACTTTATACTATTTTTCATCTACATGATGCATCTGTGTTCCATATCAAATCTTTCATTATGTTATAAATTTCAAATATAATTTGAAATTTAAAAAATGTTTAAATTGCCTTTTTTTAAGGAATATAATATACTTAAATACTAAATTTACTTTCTTGCACTCTTGGAGAATAAACAGAAAATAAAATAGAGTTCATACAGTTCATGATACCAAAGATTTAACTTAAAAAAACTTAAATACTTAACTAAAAGCATTTTTTCTTATGTACAGATTATAAAATATAAAAAAAAAGAGAGATAATCTACGAGGGTGATTCAAAAAATAAGGTAACAAGCTCTCCTGTACAAATTTTATTTCACAGACAAATATAGTGATACACATTATTATGGCACTGGTACATATTATTTTTCAACATAGTCATCATGCTTGTCCAAACATTTATTCCAACGATATACCAAGGCATCAATGCCAGCAGAGAAGAAATCTGCATCAAGTCCCTTCAGTCATGCCATGACTGCTTGCTAAACTTCCATATCAGTTTGAAATCAATGCTTCTTCAATGGTCCGAAGAGATGGAAATCACAGGGTGCCAGGTTGGGGCTATTGGGAGGATGTTCCAGTACCTCCCACTTGAAGCACTGTAATAATTCAGTTTGTTCAGTTTGCACATCTATCCTGCCTTTATCGAACTCAGTGCACCAAATCCACACCTGTTTTTGTGGCATGACATTACTACTGTACATCTCAACAATTTGACAATGAATTTCTGCTGGTGAGTTGCCCTTCAGACCAAATCACACTACACACTTCCACATTTGACCATGTTTTCGTGAGTGCAGCCATTTTCAAAATTATATTGCAAGAGTCTGACGCAACATTTGCATCATCTAACGCCTGTGCGATAAAGCTCTGGTCTTCTGCTGCTGCCCTAATTGTAAATTCAAACAAGAGGAGGAATATGACACCCACTCTTGTCACCTTACTTTTTGAATCACCCTCGTATATGAGTGAAAGTGCTTTTGGTTAAACATTTAAGTTTTTTAAGTTAAATCTTTGGTATCATGGACTAGGTAAATTCTCTTATTTTCTATAAAAAACTAGTTGTATCAAATATAAAAAATATTAGATAGGCTTAGCAAGGCAAAAGCTAAAGTTTAAAAAGACATTAAAAATTTAAAACTGAAATGATTTATTTATTTTTTAACAGGAGATAGGAAGAATTTTGTTAATATTCCTCATGTCATTGTAATGGTAGGACTACCAGCACGTGGGAAGACTTATATTGCAAGAAAACTAACCAGATATTTGAATTGGATTGGAATAAGTACAAAAGGTAATTGATATTTTTTTAATTATCAATTTTATTCTAGCTATTGGACTAGAAAAATATGTTTATTATTAATTTGGGCCATACCAGTTTTAATTTGAACTTAAAATAAGTGAACTAAAATATTTATATATACTATTACTTTACACTGTTATGTATGAAATAATTCTCTCTCCATTTTATAATTTTATATAGGAGCTATTAATAAATTACATAACCCAGATATGAGTGGATGAGTATGAAGGTAATTGTTAGGGATGAGAGGTGTGTATGTAAACATTATGAAATACTAGGGTTTCAACCCTTGGGTAACAATGATTCATTTTTGTTTCTGAACTGTTGCACAGCAAACCATACTGTTTATGTTACTGCTTTGTACATTATACATATAATTTATTAATAAAATAATGTAATGTTTAGTATGCCATGCTGTGTATTATTCTTTAGCACAGTTAAAGAATTGATTGAGGACATGCATATAATTTTGGGGGTGGGTGTGTATGACAGCATTACAGGAAGGTGGGATAAAAATAGCACTGCATTATTTATGGACAATCCCATATATATATATATATATGATGTAAAAGTTATTATATATTCAAAAGTTGGCGTGAAGTGTAATTTATTTTATTTTAGTATGGAATCTACTAGAAAACACTTCTTTTTATTATTGAAAATACTTCTTTTCATTATTTAAGAATTTTATGTTTAAAGCAAAAAGCACAGCTATGGTTTCTACTAAAGTGCCATAAAACACATCTCATCCTCAAATGCATAGTGCCTAAGTATGACTCATTCCCTAATGAAGTTCGAACCCTGTTACCTCAAATTGAATGAAGACTTCTGGCAAAATTAATTAAGAGCAAATGAAAAGCAATAGCAGGAAAAGAAAAAGAATTGTACCTGGCCCATCTATGCTTTGTAAAACAGTGTGATGCAGAAATTTTATATCAACAATTTCATAAAATAAGAGATAGCCAACAAAAAAGCTCGTCAAACCAGGAAGAAACTGAGCAAAAAGTTTCATTGGTTACGGAAAACTTCGCACTGAAAACAAGTCAATATTACAACTTCATAAATACCAATGTACCAGAGGATACAGTATTCATAAAATGTTGATACGAGGGCCAAAATATATATATCTACTCCCATGCTGGATTATTTACAATTCATACCTCCCACCATGATGGCCATAAAGAACACAAGCTGTTCAGAATTACAACCCAACTTGGAGCTATCTACATTAACAACCATTGCATCACAGCAAGGTTCAAAGACCAGAAATGAATATGAAGGCACCGCAGACAGTAAAGTCATTCCTTGCATCCAAACAGTTAAATCCTACTAGTTGCAGATAAAGACGAAAGATTTGTTCTATGCAAAAATCATGACTTCCTATCAAGAGCTAATGAATTTCTTAAACAATCCAAGTCTGTTATACTAAAACAGGACCCTACATCTACAATATTAAGAAAAACACGTAAGATCATAGTACTTCCTGGAATTGTAGCTTTGTTAGTTGGTCCTCCCAATCCACCAACGAATGTTGCTTGTCCTAGATTATTTTTTGAGGTTAAAACACTCAAATCTGCCTGGCCTTTAAAACCTTTAGTCAACAAACGGTCCCATCCCACATACTACTTAGAAGCTACACTAGCAAAACAAATTACTGCTTAATTCCACCTTCCGAATTTGTGACCACATCCTCTATGGATGCAAAAGCAATCATCTTATATAAATTAGAAAACTTCCCCACCAACTCGTACTGATTGTACAAAGTTGATGTGATCTCCTTATATTCATCTGTACCACATTTTGAGGCTGTCATGCTTGCAAATACTCTGCTGCTTAACTCTGGTTATCCAACATCACATGTTTTACATTTGCATGAAGTTCTCTTTCTCATTACTGAAAATAATTACTTTCAATTCAATGGAAAAATATATAAACAGACACAGGGAGTACCTATGGTTTCCCATTATCACCTATTTTGGCAAAGCTTATTATGAGGAACATAGAACATCATATTTTCAATGCCCTTTGATCATCCAATAACCAATTATGTATCTACATTATGTTGATGATGTGCTACTCGCATGGGAAGGTTCTGTTGAAGACTTAGAACAATTTATTCAATTGTTGGCATCTGTTTATCCTTTGATCAAGTTCACTGTAGAGGAAGAACAAAATGCTAGAATCTCATTCCTAGATCTAGAAATTCGTACGTCTCCTGATCTTTTATTTTCTGTCTATCATAGAAACAACAAAGCACCACAAATTATCCCCACTAAAGCCTTCCAACCGTTAAACTATGTAAATTCTGCTATATCTTCTCTTATATGGAAGGCATTCCTTCTTCCTTCCACCCAAGTACTAGTAGATGAAGAATTACTAATCATTAAAAGAGCACTGTAAAAAGCTGGATATTCTCTCTAAATTTCATTATCTTCAAAATTGAGTCAAAAATACGCTATTTCTGCAGTCATTTCTTAATAACAATGAGAATCTAAAATAGCACATTCTCCAATACCATATTTAGGCCCTATACCTATAAAAATAGTACATCTTTTTAGAAAGTTTGGTTTTGTTTTACCAATAACCCCACAACCAACCATAAGAAGTCTATTATGCAACGACAGAGATATATTTCAATTGAATGAAAAATCTGGGGTTTATCAAATTCCACTAAAATGCTCTGTCAGGAGAAGAAACTAGCTACATAGGGGCCATGGCCAGAATGTTAAATTATCACATCTTAGAACATCAGGAAGACATCAGAAACAGTAGACCATCAGTGGAATTAGCAAAAAAGTGCTTGATTAAAATTATAAGTCACTCTGGGTCCAAACAAAATTACTCAAATGGTGCAATAATCGGAAAGAATTATTTATTTGGGAGAGCCTCTACATAACAGCTATAACATCCTGCAACACCCCAACCCTTGAAATCCCACAATTATGGGTAACATTATTCAAACATTTTTGCATAAACAGGTTTGCTTTTGCTATTGCGCGCTGTGTAAGTTTTGGAAAATTACACCATTCATTATTACTATTTTTATTTTTAGAACATTATTTTAATTCAAATTCTTTTTATATTCCATTCACATGCTATATTTTATTTCAAATATAGTTTGAAAACTTAAAATTCAATAGCTGATGTAAAAATTGATAAAATATATCCAGAAAAGTTATAAATTGATTATTTTGAATAACCTATAATTACTGTAATATAATTTTTAGAAGTTATATTGACTACAATATATATTGTAATATGTATCATTGTAAATCTTTAAGAAAAGATATCAGAAATTATTACAAATGAGAGTAAAAAACCATAATTACTGTACTTATACAAATTTTACAATTTATGTATAACAATATAATGCTGTATTAATATGTTAAAATGTTATCTATGAAAAGTTAGAATTAAGATGAAAAACTATTACAAAGCTGTACAGGATGTCTATTTAAACCTCATCCTAGATGCAAAATTCATCCAGCATTGCACGAATGTTAGCATGTGGTAGATTGTTATTCCATTGCTAAAATATTTAAAATAATTGAAGGAAATAAATTTAAGATGATTTATCATTATATACATATAATCTCTAATTGTAAAGAATAAAGACAACATTGCAGAAATTGATATAAAAAAAGTGAGCTTTGTTTGGTTAGAGAACGTGTTCAAAATGACTGCTTCAGTGGCAATATAAAGATGTAAATGGGCAGGTGTGACATTCTAGATGGCACATAGTATTCTTAATGCCACCATTTTATGTCTGTCATATGCATGTCTTCAGTTTACCAACATCACGTGGCACTGCTGGATACACATTATACACCAATACTTTTAGATGACTTCATAGGAAAAATCTAAACAGGTCAAGTCTGGAGAACATGATCGCCATAGAACAGGAGCTGTGTTGTTCTTTCTGGCAGTTGCCAAAATGCTCTGTGAGCCACTGATGGATGTCTGTCTAGGCTGGCACACCATTGTGCTGGCTCCAAACCTATTGTAGTAGTGCCATGGCAATTGATTGAGCCATTCATCCACCATTATGTTTAAGATGTTCAGATATCAGTCACTATTTAGGGTGCCATCTATTTGTGGCACACATTCTGTTCAGTGATGGTTTTTTTAAATGAATTAATCTTTTGCTCCTGGATAGATATTTAAATATTAGTTATGTTAATGCTGAAACAAGCATGTACCATATGCATACACTTGTGCAATGCTGGAAAGATCACTTTTGCCCCAGGACAGATGTTTATGTGGACACCCTCTATAGACAATACAATATAAAAAAATTGAATAGAAATAAAAAATGAAAGAAGTTGCTACTATTAAAATATAAGATGAAAATGAGAAGAGATAACAAAAATACAGGATTGAAATGTAGATTGAATAAACTTTATGTAAATTTCTAACAAGTGTTAGAAATTTACATAAAGTTACATAATTTTTTTTTCTCTCTTTTTATTGGAAATGATTATGTTTAATTGAAATTATGTAATATTATTACATTATTTTTTATGCTATATACTGTTTCAAGTTAATTAATATCTATATCTAAAGTAACTCATATATTTCTTTAATTTACTTAATAGTAAAAATATCAGATTCCAAAAATTGTCATCAAGTTATATTAAAAATAATTTGAGTGCTGTTATGTTAAATACTTTGCACTCTCTTAGTCATTTTGCAGTAATAGTAATAATAGTTAATAATGTAATAGTAATAGTAATAATAGTAATAGTAATAGTAATAATGTTTGAATTGTTTTTAAAGGTATCTTTGTCTTCCCTTTAATAGAATAAAATGTTACTTTTCTAATTTTTTCTATTACATTCTTTCCTTTATTTTCAATGCCTACTATCCTGAGAGGATCACAAGGCAACATTCTCAATAGAGTGTTCCAATGGCCTCAATCTGCAGCAAGTGAATTCAGCCATCCTGTTGGAATTTCAAGATATCTCCAATCAAGTTCCCAGATGTGATTTATCCATTTGGTTCTTATCCTTCCATATGGTCTGAGTTGATTGAGCTAAGAAAACAGAACTCTCTCTCTCTCTCTTTACAAGTCTTTTCTGAAGTATTATGCTGATGTGTCCAAATTAATGTAATTATATCCTCAATGCAAAGAAACAGAGGCTCAATATTGAGATTTCCTTGGATCTGATATTGTGAACTCCATCAAGCTTCTTAACACCAGTAGCTAATCTTAGAAATCTCATCTCTGCTGTCTGTATTTGGGATCATACTCTGTCATTACCAAATTTATGCCCATAAAGGAGAATTGGAACATAGACTGAGCAGAAGACTGATAGCTTTGCCTGCCTCCTTAGATCTTTCTTGAAGAGTACTGACTGATTTAATTTTTGTATTATGGCACTTCCTCAATCAATTTGAGTTTCTATTTCTGTTTTGCTTTCCATTACTCATGAATGCAATTCCTAAATACATAAACTTTTTCACTTACTTCAATATAGCTCTATTTAGCTGAAAAATATATTGAACAGGATTTCTTGAGAGTCTCAACTCTATGGCATGCTTATTTTCATCCCAGCATCAATGCAAACATCTGCAAACATGTGTATTTTGAGGTTTGTTCTGTGAGTGAGTGAACGGAATCAGCAAATATATTCCAGTGTTTAGAGCAACACTTTTCATCCTGGCTGTATCTTTATCAATCCAGTCCATGTAAACAAATGACAGCAAAAGTGACAGAACACAACTGGTAAAATTTAACAGGCACAGTGAAGAGTTTCAAATTAATATTGTTTATATGAACAGAAATCTCTGGGCATGTGTAAATCTCTCTGAGATTTAATAGTTACTAAAAACTGTCTATCAGTTTCATATTCCTGCAATACTTTCCACAACTTATCTTGAGATCTTTGTTGTATACATTCTCAACATCTATGAAACAATCATAAACCTTTTTTGTATTCATCCAGTATTTCTCAAAGATTTGTTGGAGAACAAAGATTGCTCTATTGTGCTTCTGCTAGGTCTTTGAGAATGTAAATAATATTGATATAATAAATAATAGTTAGATTTAATTATAAATACTTCTGTAAAATAGTTTACTTAATTTTAGGAACATTTTAAGAAAACTTGTAAACTGATTTGAATTAACTTAATAAATGAGAGCTTTCAAATTATTAAAAAATGATGCTTTTGTAAAAATTTAAAAAATATGTTTAATTAAAAACATATTCTTGAAACTTTTTATATTATATTCATGATTATTATTAAAATTTCCTTAACATTTTCATTAAATATACAATATCAAGAAATCTAAAAGCTGAATTTTCTAAATTATTAAATAAATATTAATTATAATTATTAAATTTAATAAGAAAGGATACCTAATGCCTTTCTCTAGTACCAAATTACTAAGTATTTAATTACAGTATTAATATTAGTGGTAATGTAGTCCAATTTAATCTGGCAATTATTTGACTTTAAAATAATTATTGGGTTTTGAGATGTTTATATAGAAACAAGTTTTGATTTCAGCAGACAGTCTATAAATTAATTTACACAAACAGTATAAAAAATACTATTTTTAATTTATATAAAGATCTGAATTCAAATAAAAAATTTAATTTCTTGTATTCCAATTATATTTTATAGTTTATTTTAAAAAAATTAATTTTTATTTTGTTCAAAAACAGTTGTATTTCTATTGGAATAATTTTAAAAATTTATATTATAGTAATGAATTGTTTGTTAATATAAAAATTCTGTAGAAGTTATTGATAACAATATAAAAACTAATGTATTAACAAGCTCTTTCATAATTTAGTATATATATATATTTTTTTTTTTAAATTTGAAAANTTTAAATTTGAAAATATATAATTTATATTTAATATTAAATTTAATAATGATACTCAGATACCTGTAAACATTTGTGAGCAAATAACTATATTACAAAAAATATTTTGTTAAATTAAGATATCTAGTTATTTTCTTCATCTAAAACTTTAAGAGAAAATTTCTTATTTTCAAAAAAATTGCTCAAAACTGATTATACCTGTATGTAAAAAGAAATCCAGTACATTATATATATTATATTGTACAATGGTTTTTAATAAGTATATGTAAATTTCATCAAAAATCTGGTCTTATCACTTTTTCTTTTGTTTACAACTGGTGCTAAGTAATAACAATTTAATTCCTGTAAATTTGCAAAAACAGATAAAACTTAAATATTTTTATAATAGAATAGATTTATTTTTTATAATAAAAAGGATTAAGATTTATAACTGTATTCACATTAATTTTCTTTTTCTTTTATTATAACAAATAAAAAGTATCAAAATCAAAATATGACAAGTAAAATTATTTTATCAAGAATTTATTAAAAAAATAACAATATTAAAATATTTAAAATTTTGTAGCATATTTTTCATTATCCAATATTTAATCTTTTCATTGTTCTACACTTTATATTCATTTAAAGAATATTTTATATATTGTAATTTCATGTGGATAACCCACATGTTATCTGTGTTTAAAAGTGGGTGCCAATTATGCAATGGAGTGGGTTATATGCCAATTTTAAATTTAAATTAAAAACTTGTTAAACAGCTTGTTATTTGTCAAAAGTCATTCAGAGTGTATTTAGAAAATGTTAAAAAATTTTTTTGCATTACACACACATACATTCATTTGCCATTGCAGCTTTTTCTGAAATTACCAAAGATTTGTATATTCATACATAGCCTTTACTTCTTTCTTATTCAATTTCTGTGCATTCAATTCATTCTGTGATATTATTAAGACATATCTATTTGAATTTGTATCTTAAAAGTTAGAAATTTTTAGTAATTATCTATATAATGATGTCATTTCATTTGACATCTTAAGCTATATCTCCTCAAAGATTCATATTGCAATCAATTACTGTATAAAAATTTCTTGAATAATAGTTATATTATAGATGGTTTTTAGTAAAATTGAATTATTGTCCATGAATACATTTCAAGTTGTTTCAGGCATAAGCACACATTTTTATTAGTCTATTTATTTATTTTATTCAGTCTTTCATAAAAATGTATTCAATAATTGACAGAAAAATAAATATAAAATAGTAATATCTAAACTTTTTCTTGCAGGACATTCAAGTTTTTTGTTAATCAGCTTCTTCAATTTTTGTGTATGATGTAATCGTGAGTAATCCTCAGATTTCTGCCAATACTCTAGCATTTCTGCAATATATGAAATTTCATTTCATAGTCAATATTTATTCATTTGTTTATAAAATAATTTTTGTTTTCCACTTTTTATTATCATTGTAATTACATTTCTTTGAAATCTTTCAATATATGGTTTTTTACCTTTCAAATAATGATTATTGTTTGTCTATAAACAAATAATGCAGTTTCACAAAATTTCATATTCTCTTAACACTATTTGAATTATCACTTAACTCAAAATTTCATACTTGATCTTGTAGTTATTAATTCTGATGGAAAGATAAATTCAAAAGTGAGAACTTCAACATGTAAAAATTACTTGGTCTTTTGTGTCTATATCCATGCATTCCAAAATGATTATATTGAATTTACATCATAAAGAAGTTGATTGAAATAATTATGAGAATTTACTTTTTAGTTTCAACAATTTTTTAGGCCAATAAACAGAAAAGTAAAGGTATGAAAATAGTTTCAGACAAAATTTTGAGAAATGTTTATTTTGTAAAAATATTGGTTAATCAGTTAAAATAGGATTGGTTTCATAATGAATTTTATTTTGACTAATTATTAAAATAAAAAAGATAACAAATTTCAAACACTAAAAAATACAAAAATATTTCAAATTTATTTATTAAATATTTTGTTATTTTAATTTTATTTTTATTTAAAAATAAAAATTTATAACTGTAATTATAAGTGTCATTATAAAAATTGAATTGTCAATTTGCTGGTTTATTAGTTTTCTTAAGGATTTGTGATGTTATAGAATAAAATACTTATTAATACAGAAACAGAATATCACTTCTATTTTTTTTCTGTTAACAATTCATTATTCTTATTTTAGTTTTTAATGTTGGTGAATATCGAAGACAAGCTACAGAAGCCTATAAAAGTCATGAATTTTTTAATCCTCATAACAAAGAAGCAATGGCAATTAGAAAGTTAGTAAAATAATTTTTCATTGATAATATTGTTACTAATATAATAATTTTTATATAATAAAAATTAATATATCTATATATATAAAATTGCTTGTCCTGACTGACTGACTCACTGATTCATAATCGCCCAGAGCAAACCGCTGAACCTAAAGAGGTGAAATTTGGTACACAGTTAGGGTACGTCATGAAAACGCACACTAAGAAGGGATTTTTTGAAATTCCCCCGTGGGGGAGAGGGAGAGCATTAAGGCTTAACCGGAAAAAACGGCTTATACTGTACTATTTTAGATGCAATTTTTTGTTTTTAACTGCATTTTAGTAGGGTATGCCATGGCAATGCACAATAAGAAAGGATTTTTCAAAATTCCCCCGCTAGGGGGAGAGAGAGAGGATTTAGTCTTCATCGAGTACTTAGATGTATTAAATTGATATTATTTCAGACATTGTTACAAATATTTTTATCTATTTCGATTTTAAAAATGTTCAAACCATTTTAAATTCGAATTTGTTATTGCATATTGGTTCGATTATAGAACGATTGTAAACATTCCAGAAAATTGATCAAATTGAAAATAGTTCGTTTGATTCTTGGCAATTCTCATCATTCTCAGCAGTAGGTGTTATATAACAATTACTATGGTTGTTAAAATACTGAATATAAATGGGGTTTGCTTGCGAAATCTGTGCGGGCAAAGCTGCAGGTAATAGCTAGTTTGATATATAATTAAAATATAATAATTATCAATTATTCAGGATTCAACTGTTTACTTTTCAATAACCTAATGCTTTAATAATAATTAATTATTAAAGCATTAGGTTATTGAAAAATAGACAGTTGAATATGCAGTATACATATGGAATCCATCGTACTCCATGTATAAAATACAGTCAAACATCTGTTTTCGAACTTAATTCATTCCTAAAAGTTGTTTGAAAACCTATTTGTTCTCAAACTGAAACAAATTTTCCCATAAGAAACAATATAAAATGGATTAATTCATTCCCAACCTCCAAAACAAAGTCTTTATTTACCTTTTTAGCTGTATTTCATGCATAAAAATGCATACAAATGCAACATAAGATTATATATAATATAATATTATCTATATCCATTTTATATATACATGTATATTAAAAGCAAAATGTTGTCATCACTAACTGAAACCAAAACCATCACTTTACAAAGAAGTGCTATAAATAGACATGACATCTAATGACACCAGATACCAGATAATCTCAGTGCCACTAATTTCTGAATCAGCAGTCCCATTGTTGATGAGTTGGGCAGTCAACTTTTTTTAACACAGGACGTATAGGGAGTTGATTGTCCATATCGCTCAAATCTGTGGTCACCTCTTGCCAAGTAGTTTGCTCAGCAACCAAGTTATCATATGACAACTGGGGCAAATATGGCATTCAAAACTATGTTCATAAACTTAATTGTTTGAAAAGCAAGGTGTTCGAAACCTGAAGTTTGACTGTACATATTTGTGTTAAATTTCCATTCTATTTTACAGTAAAATTTCCTATAGAAATATATTTGGTAGTTTTGTTGATTTGTTGTAGTATTATAAAATAATAATTTATATATAGGTAATGGAGGTAAAATAAATAGAGAAAAAAATATACTGTACCAGCTAGAACTGTTGCTTTGAATCAATAATGTATGACAAATTCTAAGATATATGTATCCAAAATATCATTTTCTAGCCACAAATGCATTTTAGCCACGGACAGACAATATATCAGTCAGAAAAATATTTTATTTATTTTGAATATGGTAGGTAAAACATCCCTGAGAAAAGCAATACAAAAGCGACTTTATTAAAATGTATTGTAATAGGTAAACAACAAATAAAATAATAAAATATAAAAATAAAATAAATGCAGACATCTAATGAAACAGTTTAGAATGATTAATAACAAAATTAGTCATAGTACAAATAATGTGTGTATATATAAAATAAGATACAATACAAAATAGATGCCTACATTAGGCACTACAGTGTAAAATACATTTACAAAATTTCTATTATACAATAATGTAAAGTACGTAGTAATCAAACTGTAAAAAAATTATATAATACTTTTTAACAAATTTTGTGAAAAAATTAAAGATTTAAAATTAATCAGAATTTATGTAATATTATCAACTTTTAGATTTATGATTCATTAAAATAGTCAAGGATGAATTAAAGTATTATTAAATATTTTAATGACATAATAAAAATGTTTAACTTTTCTGTGTCTAAATAGCTAACTTACATACATTTAAATTATTTTTACAATAACTTATAATTCATTCTAAGAGCTTTTTTAAATTATAAAATTATTTTAAGAAAAATGAATATTATTACATCTTTATTTCAGTAAAGTGGCATTGGATGCATTAGAAGATATGTGTAAGTGGCTTGAGAAAAATGGAGAAGTAGCAGTAAGAATTTTATTCAATTATAAATTATTGTTATTAGTATAGATTTAGATTTACTCCAAAATTAGAAATTATTTTAACGTTTGTAGTTTTATTAATAATAGACATTTTATTTTATTAAAATCTTAGTTAGTTTTATAAGATTCATAATGAGAATATTACAGTATATTTAAAGATATGATTTCACTTTTAAAAAGTTTTTTAATTCTTAAAATGCAAAGTCATTAGATGCTATAATTTTTCTTTCTATTTTTACTTTATTAGATATAATTGCAATATTTTCATGGATTTACTTCCTTAACAATAAGTTATTCTTTGTAGTTCTGTGTGCTTCTCTCCAAATACTTCATTGCAGATGTAGATCTGCAGCAAAGTTTGTGTTCAGTGAAGAACACCTTATTTTCTTAATTATATTATTATTATTTTCTTAATCCAATGTTGGATCAGTGGTGTTTTTCCAAGAGCAGTTTTACAATTCAATTCAAATTCTATCTTATGTTTCATATGTTTTATTTATTTACAATTTAAAAGTATAGTTCAGTTTTTAACTTTTGTTCTTATAGTTATAATATTTAAAATTTCACCTTCTTATAATTTATTAAATTAAAAAGATTTTTGCAACTATTATAACTATGAAATAATTTATAAGTGAAAACTAAAAATTTTTCAAAGTTTATTTGTTTAGTATGATTCTCAAAATTGTAAAGAGCAAAATTTAAATAGTTATGTCTGATTTACTAATTAAAATGACCTCATTGCTTTTATTGATATTTCAGAATAATTTTGTTCTAATTCTCATTATTAAGTTCTAATATTAGAAGCTTTTTGAAGTATCTTATTATTTTTCTTCATAAATGGAAATATATAAATTTAATATATTTTTTTAACTATTTAAAGCAGTTCTTTACATAACACAAAATAACAAAGAATATTTATATTCAGTCCAAAGAGTTTCTAAATTTTAATTACTTAAATATTTTCTAATCATAGTCCTAGCCTCAGTGGTCTAAATAAAAATGAAATTTATTAATTATTATAGAATATATTATTAAAGAAGTGAATAACAGGAGATACCTTAAATTTTCATACTATTAGGATTTCACTTATAAAATTTAAAAATTTCACTTATTAAAATTTAACAATGTTTTTGAGAAAACATAAATAAAACAGTCCACTGAAATAAGAAAGAATATAGTAAAAAAGGTTAAATTTATGTACAGAAAGAGAGGAAATATTTTCAATTTTGCTTTTATGAGTTGAGATTGGCAACAAAAATTTACTTACAAAGTATTTCTTAAAATTAGGGATGTACAACCTGCGGCCCTCTTTCAATGTTTATGCAGCCTGCGGAGGGTACAGGCCAAATCCCTTCTTTCAAGTGTGTTTATGGATTACTTGTTCTGTTGCGATGTGGGCCCTGTTACCTTAATGCAGTGAAACAAACTCTTCCTATGTTAAGTCTATGGAGAACCTTTTCCACTTCATTAGACAATAAAATTATTACTTACACTCCTTTTAAGCTGAAATTGGCACTTTTAGGCTTGAAAGACTTGGCTTTATTCAATAAAAGTAACCGAGAATCTGACACCTTGGAAAATTGCCACCAAAACCACACCTACTCGAGCTCTTTCATCAAAGTGGGCTTGTAAACAAACAAACTAAAGTAACTATATTTTCTGTTTTTTAGCTCTAATTTTTCTAATTTTTATGTTGATTGACTATTTAATAAAACTATTAATGTTTTATCTGAAACGTTTAGCCATAAAATTTTTTCCATGAAACTCACTTTGGTATGTACTAGGCAAAAAAAATTGTATCAAATTGAACTGATTTTTTTTTATCTATTAGCTAGATAAATTTTTCCTCTTCAAAACAAGTTCAAAGTTTTAAGAGAATAGAACTTTATCCCTTTCGCAAAGTCATTAGCACCCAACTGTTTTATGACTTTCCAATGGGAGCAGTTGAAATTTGTCTATTTTTAGCTAATGCAATTTTTGATTTAGATATCAAATATTTTAAGTCTAATAAATAATAATATAATGATTTTTAGAAGAATCAAAAAGAATAAGATGAAGATGATGATAGAACATCATTTTCAATGTTATCAGGAAGAGTTTCTATTTTGGTGGGAAATTTTCAATTTTATGCTTTGGAAAACTTGCTTATTCATCTAAATAGCATCAAATAACATAAAAATAAATGAAAATAGTGGTGAAAAACTATGAAAATAACAATTTTTTAGCATTTGTTTACATTCTGAATTCTGATTGGTATAGTCGAAGAGGGTGTGGTACTTTCTGGGAAATNACAGTTAGGGTACGTCATGAAAACGCACACTAAGAAGGGATTTTTTGAAATTCCCCCGTGGGGGAGAGGGAGAGCATTAAGGCTTAACCGGAAAAAACGGCTTATACTGTACTATTTTAGATGCAATTTTTTGTTTTTAACTGCATTTTAGTAGGGTATGCCATGGCAATGCACAATAAGAAAGGATTTTTCAAAATTCCCCCGCTAGGGGGAGAGAGAGAGGATTTAGTCTTCATCGAGTACTTAGATGTATTAAATTGATATTATTTCAGACATTGTTACAAATATTTTTATCTATTTCGATTTTAAAAATGTTCAAACCATTTTAAATTCGAATTTGTTATTGCATATTGGTTCGATTATAGAACGATTGTAAACATTCCAGAAAATTGATCAAATTGAAAATAGTTCGTTTGATTCTTGGCAATTCTCATCATTCTCAGCAGTAGGTGTTATATAACAATTACTATGGTTGTTAAAATACTGAATATAAATGGGGTTTGCTTGCGAAATCTGTGCGGGCAAAGCTGCAGGTAATAGCTAGTTTGATATATAATTAAAATATAATAATTATCAATTATTCAGGATTCAACTGTTTATTTTTCAATAACCTAATGCTTTAATAATAATTAATTATTAAAGCATTAGGTTATTGAAAAATAGACAGTTGAATATGCAGTATACATATGGAATCCATCGTACTCCATGTATAAAATACAGTCAAACATCTGTTTTCGAACTTAATTCATTCCTAAAAGTTGTTTGAAAACCTATTTGTTCTCAAACTGAAACAAATTTTCCCATAAGAAACAATATAAAATGGATTAATTCATTCCCAACCTCCAAAACAAAGTCTTTATTTACCTTTTTAGCTGTATTTCATGCATAAAAATGCATACAAATGCAACATAAGATTATATATAATATAATATTATCTATATCCATTTTATATATACATGTATATTAAAAGCAAAATGTTGTCATCACTAACTGAAACCAAAACCATCACTTTACAAAGAAGTGCTATAAATAGACATGACATCTAATGACACCAGATACCAGATAATCTCAGTGCCACTAATTTCTGAATCAGCAGTCCCATTGTTGATGAGTTGGGCAGTCAACTTTTTTTAACACAGGACGTATAGGGAGTTGATTGTCCATATCGCTCAAATCTGTGGTCACCTCTTGCCAAGTAGTTTGCTCAGCAACCAAGTTATCATATGACAACTGGGGCAAATATGGCATTCAAAACTATGTTCATAAACTTAATTGTTTGAAAAGCAAGGTGTTCGAAACCTGAAGTTTGACTGTACATATTTGTGTTAAATTTCCATTCTATTTTACAGTAAAATTTCCTATAGAAATATATTTGGTAGTTTTGTTGATTTGTTGTAGTATTATAAAATAATAATTTATATATAGGTAATGGAGGTAAAATAAATAGAGAAAAAAATATACTGTACCAGCTAGAACTGTTGCTTTGAATCAATAATGTATGACAAATTCTAAGATATATGTATCCAAAATATCATTTTCTAGCCACAAATGCATTTTAGCCACGGACAGACAATATATCAGTCAGAAAAATATTTTATTTATTTTGAATATGGTAGGTAAAACATCCCTGAGAAAAGCAATACAAAAGCGACTTTATTAAAATGTANAATTTTCAATTTTATGCTTTGGAAAACTTGCTTATTCATCTAAATAGCATCAAATAACATAAAAATAAATGAAAATAGTGGTGAAAAACTATGAAAATAACAATTTTTTAGCATTTGTTTACATTCTGAATTCTGATTGGTATAGTCGAAGAGGGTGTGGTACTTTCTGGGAAATTTGAATCAATCTTCTGAAAAGACACTTATTTGTCAACCTAATGCCATTCAAGAATTTTATTCAATTATAAATTATTGTTATTAGTATAGATTTAGATTTACTCCAAAATTAGAAATTATTTTAACGTTTGTAGTTTTATTAATAATAGACATTTTATTTTATTAAAATCTTAGTTAGTTTTATAAGATTCATAATGAGAATATTACAGTATATTTAAAGATATGATTTCACTTTTAAAAAGTTTTTTAATTCTTAAAATGCAAAGTCATTAGATGCTATAATTTTTCTTTCTATTTTTACTTTATTAGATATAATTGCAATATTTTCATGGATTTACTTCCTTAACAATAAGTTATTCTTTGTAGTTCTGTGTGCTTCTCTCCAAATACTTCATTGCAGATGTAGATCTGCAGCAAAGTTTGTGTTCAGTGAAGAACACCTTATTTTCTTAATTATATTATTATTATTTTCTTAATCCAATGTTGGATCAGTGGTGTTTTTCCAAGAGCAGTTTTACAATTCAATTCAAATTCTATCTTATGTTTCATATGTTTTATTTATTTACAATTTAAAAGTATAGTTCAGTTTTTAACTTTTGTTCTTATAGTTATAATATTTAAAATTTCACCTTCTTATAATTTATTAAATTAAAAAGATTTTTGCAACTATTATAACTATGAAATAATTTATAAGTGAAAACTAAAAATTTTTCAAAGTTTATTTGTTTAGTATGATTCTCAAAATTGTAAAGAGCAAAATTTAAATAGTTATGTCTGATTTACTAATTAAAATGACCTCATTGCTTTTATTGATATTTCAGAATAATTTTGTTCTAATTCTCATTATTAAGTTCTAATATTAGAAGCTTTTTGAAGTATCTTATTATTTTTCTTCATAAATGGAAATATATAAATTTAATATATTTTTTTAACTATTTAAAGCAGTTCTTTACATAACACAAAATAACAAAGAATATTTATATTCAGTCCAAAGAGTTTCTAAATTTTAATTACTTAAATATTTTCTAATCATAGTCCTAGCCTCAGTGGTCTAAATAAAAATGAAATTTATTAATTATTATAGAATATATTATTAAAGAAGTGAATAACAGGAGATACCTTAAATTTTCATACTATTAGGATTTCACTTATAAAATTTAAAAATTTCACTTATTAAAATTTAACAATGTTTTTGAGAAAACATAAATAAAACAGTCCACTGAAATAAGAAAGAATATAGTAAAAAAGGTTAAATTTATGTACAGAAAGAGAGGAAATATTTTCAATTTTGCTTTTATGAGTTGAGATTGGCAACAAAAATTTACTTACAAAGTATTTCTTAAAATTAGGGATGTACAACCTGCGGCCCTCTTTCAATGTTTATGCAGCCTGCGGAGGGTACAGGCCAAATCCCTTCTTTCAAGTGTGTTTATGGATTACTTGTTCTGTTGCGATGTGGGCCCTGTTACCTTAATGCAGTGAAACAAACTCTTCCTATGTTAAGTCTATGGAGAACCTTTTCCACTTCATTAGACAATAAAATTATTACTTACACTCCTTTTAAGCTGAAATTGGCACTTTTAGGCTTGAAAGACTTGGCTTTATTCAATAAAAGTAACCGAGAATCTGACACCTTGGAAAATTGCCACCAAAACCACACCTACTCGAGCTCTTTCATCAAAGTGGGCTTGTAAACAAACAAACTAAAGTAACTATATTTTCTGTTTTTTAGCTCTAATTTTTCTAATTTTTATGTTGATTGACTATTTAATAAAACTATTAATGTTTTATCTGAAACGTTTAGCCATAAAATTTTTTCCATGAAACTCACTTTGGTATGTACTAGGCAAAAAAAATTGTATCAAATTGAACTGATTTTTTTTTATCTATTAGCTAGATAAATTTTTCCTCTTCAAAACAAGTTCAAAGTTTTAAGAGAATAGAACTTTATCCCTTTCGCAAAGTCATTAGCACCCAACTGTTTTATGACTTTCCAATGGGAGCAGTTGAAATTTGTCTATTTTTAGCTAATGCAATTTTTGATTTAGATATCAAATATTTTAAGTCTAATAAATAATAATATAATGATTTTTAGAAGAATCAAAAAGAATAAGATGAAGATGATGATAGAACATCATTTTCAATGTTATCAGGAAGAGTTTCTATTTTGGTGGGAAATTTTCAATTTTATGCTTTGGAAAACTTGCTTATTCATCTAAATAGCATCAAATAACATAAAAATAAATGAAAATAGTGGTGAAAAACTATGAAAATAACAATTTTTTAGCATTTGTTTACATTCTGAATTCTGATTGGTATAGTCGAAGAGGGTGTGGTACTTTCTGGGAAATTTGAATCAATCTTCTGAAAAGACACTTATTTGTCAACCTAATGCCATTCAAACTAGAAAAAACCAATCAGAGTTCAAAAAGGAATGTACGAAAGCTATAACAACCAATTATTTACAACAATGTCTCTCCATAGACCAAAAATAGAAAAAAAATTTTTCATGCCAAATAATTAAAAATTTTTAATTATTACATTGGACCAAAAAAACGAATAGTTGGAATAGAGTCATACAACTAAAAGGAAGCTTATTGCACTAAAAAGTTTTGGATTTAATAATTATTTCAAACCATGTCAAGCCATAAATGTGCTATGATTGTCAACACTGCCCGCAGCTAAAACAATTAGACTTAGACACCTTGTCAACAAAGTGGATTGTAAAAATGGTCTATCCCCTGGTCCATTTTTACAACCCTCTTTAATCTTAACCTGCCCTTCTTCAGAGAAGGTTGTGCATTCCTGTTAAAATGAAAAACAATTTTCTCTCAGTAACATGGTTTCCAATCTCATTGACTTTGTGAAATTGTGAATTTTTTTCATCCATATGGTAAGAGTAGCATCTAATAATGTAAAAAGTAAAATATTTGAAAATGTTTTTAATTCTGATTATCAATTTATTTTCTGGTCAATAAAATCATTTGGGTAGTATCCATCTATAGTTCAAAAACCAATTTATTTTTTTATATATTTCACCAAACTTCTATTTCTATTTCTCTTCTTTGTTTAATATTATATTTTATCAAGAATGGCTGATATATCAAAATACATCAATATTTCTATATTAATTTTGATAGAAGACAATCACTCAAACAACCTTGCATAAGAGAAAAAGAAAACTTTTACTTGAACACTTATTTTCAAACAAAGATTTCAAGTATTTTTTTTCATATTGTGATGGTAATAAATATATATTTAATATTTATATATTTTATTTAGGTTTATGATGCGACCAATACCACTTTTGAAAGAAGAAAATTAATATATGATATTGTTCATGGAAAATTTGGTTATAAGTTATTTTTTGTTGAATCATATTGTGATGAACCAAGCATCATTGAAGCAAATATAAAGGTAATTATTACATATGTAATTAAGATAAAAAGTTTTAAGATACATATTTAAAAAGAAATTAAAATTACATTACTTAAAGTTAAATTTAAAAATTTTGTATATTTATTTTGATATCTATTTTTGTAGATCATTTATTTAAAGGATTTAGATTTATTTAAATTTATATAATCATACTATAAATGCATAAGATTTAATATTTAAATTGAAACTAAACAAGGTTTAAAATTATATTATTACAACAGAAATAATTTTTAGATAATGTGAAATACATTAGTATTATATTAAATAAGTTCACATTGAACTTCTTGTAAAAGTATCTTTAACCATTTAAACAATACTGTTTTAACAAAACTTTTAAAAAAGTGCTAAAGTTCTTGATATTTTATTTTAAATATTTTTAACTAATTTAAATTTTCATTCTTTCAAAAAGATGATATTCTGTATTTGAAAGTTAAATATGATGGATGAGATTTTGAGTGAACCAAAATTCTTTTATTCAGAAATCACTATATGCATACATATTGTCATAATGAAGCTTTTGATGAATTTAATAAAATAAATTTAATGGATGGTGAAGAAGTTTCAAATAATAATAAAAAATGTTGGTTTTAGTTCTGTTTTTCCAATAAAAATTATTTGTGAACAGTTTCTTCCAAAAATTTTGATTTTGGTATTTATTTCTTTTTGTTTTGAAAAGCCAAGAATCTTTTACTGAAGACTTAGATGCTTAGTGTGTTTTATATTTGAATATTTATGTTATGTTATACATTTGAAATAAACAAAAGATTTTTGAAATATATTAATTTTTTTCAACATTTAAAATATTTGAACTAATTTTTGTTTCTTGATTAACACTTTTGGTGCTGTTTTACAAAATTTTTTCATACTTAATTCATTAATCAAAATTTCTTGCTATTTTCATGGAAATTTTTGCTATTATAATTTATATTCATCTTTATGTACTAAATTTTATAACATTGTTTAAAGTAAAGTAAGACCTTGCTTAACACTGATTTGATATAATGCGATCTGCTCGAAGCCTAAAAAAAAGCTCAAAATTTATGCTGATATAAATTATCATGGCATTTCATTGATTCGTATATAATATGATTATTTGTGAACACAAACCAATCAGCGAAAGTTGGCAAAAAGGTGTACTTTCTTTAAATCTATGTTTGTTTGGTGCAATTTTGGAAAAAATATAACATCGTGGATGCCATAGGAGATATCGACTTCACTTGCAAGAATTAACTGATAAATGCACAAATGAAGTATGGAAGAAGTTATGGCTGAAGGTATCCAAGAATTGTCAATGAGAAGAGCCTATTGCTGTATTATTAGGTTGACCAAACTCAACCTAATCGATATAGAAGGACTAGGAGATATAGATGAGCAGGATATTGAGGAGTTACATTTCTGGTGAGAGCCTTATCAATGACGACCTTTGAGAACTGGCAGAAGAAGGAATTCATGTAGAACTGGAATATAGAGATTGTGAAAACGAAGGACCCAATGAATTTCTCTACAGATTTTCTTAGTAAAAGTTGAGTAACAATAACCGAAATCATTGATCAAATTGTAGCAAATGATCCAGATTTTGAAAGGAGTGCAAAAGCAAGAAGAGACATTTTGGAGGCAATCTTCTGCTACTGACATTTGCTTAAGGAAAGAAAAAGTGACAAATGAAACTTCATGACTTTATTGCAAAAGAACAAGAATTTCAGAAAATATTCATCACAAAAAATGAACTTTACATTTCTGTGTGCATATGTTAGCATTATTTAACATATATTGTTATGCAAGTTAATATAAAAATAAGCTTAAAATTAAAGTAAAATCTGTTTATTTTTGGTCGCATGTTCCCTATCCCTATTTACTCTGTTAAAATGACCTTGTTTAATGCTGTTTCACTTAGAGCTTTGTTGTCTAGGAACATATCCCCCATGTTAAGCAGGGTCTTATTGTATTTTAGTCTTCTAATTATTTATTACTATTCATATATTCCTTTTGTTCCTTAAAGCTTTTTAATCATTTAATTCTTTGAAATTAATCTCATAAAATATTATTATGACATTAATAAACATGAATAATATAAATTTTTATGATATAACAGAAATTTATTTAATATCATATAGTTTTGTAAGAATTTCATATTACAGTTACAATAGTAATCTATAATGATGATAATTTGTTAAATTATCAATGATATAATTGAGTTACTTTGATATATTATTTTGCAGGAAGTAAAAGTCCATAGTCCTGATTATAAAGGTATGAATAAAGATTCTGCCCTGGTGGATTTCATGCAAAGAATTGAACACTATAAAAAGTCATATCAACCACTAAATGAAGTTTATGAAAAAAGTTATTCATTTATGCAAATATATAATGCAGGACAAAAAGTTGTTGTTCATAGACATGAAGGTAAAATAATAATTTTATAAAGAAAATTAAATACAAAAAAAAGGAATCACTGTATATTAATACAAATAATATGATTAACACCATATTAATCCAGCAAGATTTAATTTACTGCTAAAATTTTTGACTATGTTAAATAATATTCAATAGACTACAAGTAGAAGAAATGACAGCCAGATGGCCAAGTGGCTAAAGTGGCAACCTACTGCTCAGGAGACTTGGGATCATATCCACATGTGTTGAAAAACCCCAGGAAATTTTGAGGGATGGTTTATCTGGATATATTGGGTCTTGTTCTCACTACCCAGCCACCCCATTATGGACCTGGCTGAACACATAATGGACTTACTAGAAAGAGGCCTTCTTAATGTCCATAGGGCAGATAGCGTTAAAAAACATAGAAGAAATATTACAAATGTAAAAAGAATGTATAAGTGAAAGAACAACTTTTACAAATGCAAAAATCAGAATATTAAAAAAATTTTAACAATATTAGAATGGAATGTTGAAAAATTTAAACAAATATTCAAAGAGCAATGTGATTAATTAAGTAAACACTGTCAAATATATGAGAAAATAACATGAGCTATTAAATAAAAATAAAATGATGGTCCTAAAAAGTGTCATTGCCTTTTCAGATTAAGGGACTTCAAACAACAATTTCCAAGCAATCTGTATGATAGATATTGTATTTGTATTTTTTGTTTGTTAACTCAAAAATGTTAGCAGTAAATAAGTCTTGCTGGATTGATTTTGCATTGATCATATTATTTAAAAAGAAAATTATTAACATAACAGTAATCAACTGTGATGACACGATAGTTTAAATAATTATTGTAAAAAATAGTAATACAAAGCTGTATAATTCATAACAATAACGAAATAATATGATATATATATATAATGAAAATATATAAAAACAATATTCACTTTTACAATGCATTCTAATGTTGAAAGAAAAGTAAACTTTTTTTAGAATTGTATTAGATCTGAGTTTCAGTATCAGATATAATATTTATTATGTACTGTACTTATAAGACAATGCACAGTATGTATAAACATTTGATACATTATTTTTGAATTAAAATATCTGTTATTGTTAACTATTTATGTGTAGTTTTGTATAAATATTCAAAATGAAAATTATTTTAAACATTATAAATATGTATCAATTATTATTCCTTTAGTTCATTTTGAGATTGTCATAAAGATATCTTTGCTGAGATCAATGAGATTTTTTTTAAAGTTAGCTTTCTAGAAAAAGAATTATTGATTAACAAATTGAATGTAAAATTCATCATGAACTAAACTAGATGTAAGAATAAGGGAAGAAAAACAATAATAAAATTACTGTTCAATTTCTCACTATTAGTGCTTTAATACTTATCTAGCAATGGTAACATCATATACAATAGTTAAATATATTTGATTAAATAGCTAGTGCAGTTAAAAATTATATTCCAGTTAAAAGACTGAAGGATAATTCAAAATTGACTTTTATACAGTAATTATATAATAAATTATTTATTCAGTTGAGAGAAGTCAAAAAATTTTTTATTTGGTTATTATTCATTCAAATGTAACTACTGTTAATATAGGATATACTAAACAAACTATTTGCTAATAAGTATTAAAGATATTATTTTCATTTTTAATAAATCTATATGATATAATTTTATAAGGAGAGGTCATTGTTAAACTATAAAATAGCTTGACTGAAACTACTGAAATAATAATTTTAATATAAACTTTTTCTTATATTTCAGGACATATTCAAAGCCGAGTGGTTTATTATTTGATGAATATACACATAATACCAAGATCTATATATCTTACAAGAGTAAGTAACATTGATTTTACTTTTGTTTAATTATTAAGTTATTTAATATCAATGGATCAATAATTTTTTAATTTTCACTCTCATATTAAACTTGTCATAGATATAGAAAAAAATACATTAATGTAAAGAAAATTAAATGGTTTTTTGGTAAGGAATTAGTTCTATATTATAAAATTTTATAAATTACTTGTATTATCTTAAAACTATTTGTATAGTCCCAATACATGTGGAAATAGTATTAAATTATAATCACATTTAATAATGATGATTTTCCTCATTAGTTTTTGTGAACATTTTTCATCAAATAGACTTACTTAGCTGTACTTTTATGATATCGTCATGCTATATTCTATCCATCTAAGTGTGTAAAATTTTCAGTTGGAAAAATTTTTTTCTGCTTTCACAGGTTCCAGAAAACCATTGTGGAAAATTCTAACATGTGATTGTATACAAATTTTCTTTATTATCACACAATTGCATGCATATGGCAAATTTCCACTCTGACATCATCAAAAATAATGTCATGGAAGTTGTATAGAATTGCCACAATCATAAATGACATCATGACATCATAAATTTTTGTCAATTATGCATGATGTAATGATGTATGGTCTGAAAGTTGCTATGATGTTGAACACTTCTCTCTGTAAGATAGCCTGAGGCCCCATGACTTTCAATTTATATTTATATGTTTTGTGACTTCATATCTGAAAAGTACAGAAAAATTATTTTCTGGTCTTTCTGAGAAACACCTCTCTCTCCCATCATGTATTTTCTCAGCCCCATGATATTGCAAAGTTTGAAGTTTTCCTTATGGGAGTCTGGTCAAGGACGTTGTTCTGTAAATAAAATAATATCTCATAAATTAAACATATGACATTGAAATGTTGTTGGATTACAGGATTTTTCAGAATTGTCAAATTCAAAGTAATTATATGAAATATAATTAAACAAAAAAATTATTGAAAAATGCTGTCTTATGTTTGCAGTCTGTTAAAAAAAAGTTGCATGTAATCATGAGTTAAAAAATCAAGTTGTTTAAAAATTGATATTTTTTTTTTGTATTTGAAAAAACATTAATGATGTATTTATTAGTCTTATTTTTGTTTTTCTTTGTTAAATTTTAAAAAAACAATTAAAATAAATGTGATTATCCTTTTTCTTAATTAAATATTTAAGTTATCATTAATTTTCATTTTATGTATTAATAATTTGCATATGAAACTAATATAGTATTGAATATTACAAATAAAATAAAATAAAAAAACAAGTATAATATATATAAAATTAACTAAGTAGATTGAATTTGAAAATATTGCTCAGTCCACTAGAGAAATTTCATTAAGAAAACTGTGAATTACAAATGCTTACTTCCATTTGAAAGAAATATCTGTTTTATGATTTAATTTATTCCATTAATAAATTCATAATGAAGATTTAACATTTTTCTCTAATCTTTACATTTACATATTAAAAGTAATTTTAAATAAATTCACTTTCAGAAACTTTGAAGTTAAAAATTTATGTTTATTTTAATTATTAATATATCTAATAGATTAATTAAAAAATAAAGGCAAACATTAGAGAATTGTTTAAATATTGTATCAAGTATTTTAGTACAAATTAAATTTAAAATATTAAAAAAATTTGTTCTAGTAATGCTTTATAATAAAATTTATTGATATTTAAAATTTTTAGCATGGAGAAAGTATATTTAATCAGCAGGGTAAAATTGGTGGTGATGCAGACTTATCAGAAAGAGGTTGGGAGGTAATTTATTATATATACTATTCATAGAGATAAATACTAAATCTTAAGTATATATATTTCTACTAATAAATTGTACATATTGCTTCTATTAAGTAAAATCATACAAATTTTTATATTTAAATGATTTTAAATAGTATGCTGATGCCTTATCAAAATTCATTCAAGAACAAAACATTAATCAACTTCGTGTTTGGACAAGTCAATTGAAACGTACAATGCAAACTGCTTCAGGAATAGATGCTCCTCAAGAACGTTGGAAGGCTTTGAATGAAATAGATGCAGTAAGTCTTATAATGATTATTGTTAAATTATAAATGAAAATAAACAGATACTTTGTGATTAATGATGATAAAAACTGGTCAACAGAAAACAACACACACACACTGTTAGTAATAGTGGTATTCTGTAACTGGTTTGTGTCTTGTTCTCAAATAATTTTGTTTTGACATTCTTTAAAAATACAGTGAAAACTGCTTAAATGACCACCTGCATTCAACAGGCACCTGTCAAAATGGGGAAAAATTTCTAGCACCAAATAGTTTATCCATAGAGTCTTCATATAAGTTACCTGTATTAAACAACCACCTGTGTAAAGTGATCGCAGGCATCAATTTTTGGTCTGAAACAACATACAACTGTAATAAGTGACCACTTCCATGAATATATCTGGTTGAAGCTATTGTTCAACAATGTTTTCCCCCTCCTAATATAATGAATTAGTCTAAACACTTGTTTGAACCCACCTTGGGCACTTCTCCCACGCTTGAAATTAGGTGCAGGTGTTAATGAATTAGTCTAGCAACAAAGGAAATTCATTTCAGTTTGTTCGAAATTGTTTGAAAAATGAAAGAAATGCAAAGTGATGTTAGAAGATCATATTAAAGTTATCACAACAGCAATTAGCAGTGAACTTTAACTGTGGGAAAACGAAATTGATTTTACTGTAGACTACAGTATTTTCCTTGGAAGTATAAAATATTGTACATGATATAATTAATCGGCTGATCTCATCATTTGATAAAATTTATTTTTATTTATTTATTTTGAAGCTCATATACAGTACATGTGCAATAAATAGTTTCTGTATCAACCTACCTTATTTTCATGATATTTTTAGAAAAATAATATCTAAGTAATTTTCACACACAAAATATTCAAAAAACAATAAACACATTAATGCAAAAATCAGTTTTACAGGCAACCTTCCTTTTTCGATTCCGCAATGACAATCGCGGAATATAATGAAATCGTATAATGAGAAAAAATAATAAAATCGTTTTATTATTAATTAATAATTTTTCTTATTGTACTTAAGAAAATATTAAATATTAAAAAATACAGTAATTTTAAAGTTAAAATAAGATTAAACTAACAAATACCAAAACCAAAGTGATGTAGAAATACGACGCACTTGTATATCAATGATGTAATACATGTAACTGAGAAGCGAATGAAAACAACCAAGTTGAATTAATTAAGTCAGAAAAAAGAAAGTGTGCATTATAATCAAGAAAATGCAACTATTGTATTAATCTTTAAAATATTAGTATTAAATTTGTCTTAATAAAATCATGACGACTCCTGTAAATCGAGTTATCCAATAAGAATAAAATACAATACCAATATAGCCCTATCGTTGAAAAAATTTGCTTATTTTTGCTTGCCTCAAGTTTTGCTTAGTAGAAATGGTTAAAAAGTGCACAAAATATGTACAGAAATACAATATTACAGCACCACCTGTATTGGACAACCACCTGTCTAAAAGACCACTTTTTGAAGGAACCATAGGTGGTTGCCATAGACAGGTTTTACTGTATATATATTTTTTCAAATTAATTTATCAATACAAATTAAATTTTATATGTAAAATTGTAATTTTTATTAATAAGTATAAACATTTATAATATCTATATTGTCCTTTTTTTAAAAACGTAAAGAAATGCAATAATTTAATTGATTTTTATTTATTTAGTGATGAGAAGAGTAATAAAAGATATATTAATTAGTTTGATACATAATCACTTTTTTTTTTTAATTTTTGTCTTTCAATTAATTCACTACAATATCATATTAATCATTGTAGAATGAATTATACATTTCTGTGCAGCAGAAACTTTGTAAAAGTTTTACAAATTTATTTTTGTTGATATTAAGTTGATTTGTCTGAAAAGACATATGACAATGAAATACAGTCAACTAATAAATTTTCTCAACTATATTTGGATCTATACTAAATTAAATTTTTGTCTGTATTCATACAGCATTTGTTTCATAAACTTACAAATCATTTGAAAATACTTGTGTTCTTTTGATTGATTTGCAAGACCTTAAACACGTTACCATATATTTTGTTTCATCTATTCATAAGTTTTATTTGCATTTTTATTTAATCGACAACAAAATTGCAATTTGCACAATATAAATTGCCAATATGATAGTTTCTGAGTGATGAACAATACATGAATAAACTTATAAAGAGGAGCATTCAAATTACTCAAGCAAGTTCAAAAACAAATTACTTTGATTTGTATTTAAATATCTCAAAATCATGTTTGATGTATTAATTTTATTTTAAATTAAAAATATTAAATATAAAATAAAATGAAATCATGTGAATCATAAAAGTGTAAGAATTAAGTTCATTATTTTTTAAGACTAACAGCACAAAACCTTTCTCACTAATTTCTAGCCTTATTAACTGGAGTACAAACGTTTTCGGCCTTCTTAATAGGCCTTCCTCAGGTACACTGTGGAGCGTCGGTTAGAAGAAGTTTAAATGCTGCCAATATTTACCCAGGTGTCGTCTTACCCGTGACGTCTTCGTCGATGATAGGTATACGACACCAGGGAGAAAAACTACATACTTTTGGTAAAGAAGGGAGGTGTGCAGATAGGATACTTGCTAAAGTTGGGGAAAAAAGATTTAGAGTAAGCGCGCTACGTACAGGAGATGCACAATCACCACAGGGGG
>NW_019384444.1:113693-123330 GCF_000671375.1 Centruroides sculpturatus
GGGTAAGACGACACCTGGGTAAACATTGGCAGCATTTAAACTTCTTCTAACTGACGCTCCACAGTGTACCCGAGGAAGGCCTATTAAGAAGGCCGAAAACGTTTGTACTCCAGTTAATAAGGCTAGAAATTAGTGAGAAAGGTTTTTTGCTGTTAGTCTTAGAAATTATTTTTTAAATACTTGACATTCAAAGAATGTTTTATCTTTATTAATATTGTAAAAATCTTTCTTCCACTGTATTGAATGATATCACAAAATTTATTATCACTTAAAAATCTATATTAAAGGCTGTTATTGTTTATATTATTATTTAATAGTAATTTGCATTGCTGTTAAATTTGATTTTATTTATTAATAAATCTCAAACATGGAAAATCAAGATTAAAACTTCGAAAGATGTCTTGTAAATATGAAATATTTCAATATTTAACTCTTAAATTCATATTTCTTTAATATAATCAGAAAGTTATTAAATTTAATTAATATTTTATTATTGTGATTCAAAAATAACATTACTAAATAAACTTGTATAGTTAGCAATAAGTTCTAGATTTTAAATTTGGAAAAGCTTAATTCAAATGTATAATATCATTATTATTTTAAAAGTTTTTGTTCATAGCAGGATAAATAAAAGCTTTATAAAATAAATCCTTAAATTCAGGGTATTTGTGAAGAAATGACATATGAAGAAATCAAACGAAAATATCCTAAAGAATTTGTTGCTAGAGACCAAGATAAATTTCATTATAGATATCCAAGAGGAGAGGTATTTAAATTTATATATGTTTTAATTTATTATAGTCATATGTTACAATGATGGTAATGAATTAATATATTAAACTTTTTATATGTTTTTAAAAATTAATGTTATTTATTTCTATAACAACAAATGTGCATAAAAATAATTAAATAGCATGATATATATTAAAGCAAAATTTAAAAATAATGATTAATTATTAAGTTAGTTATATATATTACCTTAAATAATAAATAAATGAATTTATTAAACTACAAAATATTGAAGAAAGGGAAACTCAATAATTTGAATGATTACGTAAAATTTGCTTCATTTGATAAAAATTAAAGATTGAATATAAAAGAAATAATTAATTTTTAATTGATGTGATAATTTTTTCATTCTATTGTGTATTATTTAAAATTTAAATGCATAATTTCAAGAAATATTCATACTCAAATGAAAGAATTATAATGCAAAATACTGTAAATAATTTACACTATAAAATAAAAATTAATAATAATAATAATAATAATAATAATAAATCATTTTTCAAGTTAATGAATCTTAACAAGATTTATAAATTTTAATTTATGAGAAAAAGATCAAAAATATAATTTTAGGAAATGCTAATATTCTTATATATTGCACCAAATTATAGCATGTGCAAAATAATCAAAAATTATTAGCTAACAGCCAATAATTTTTAATTATTTTGCACATGCTATAATTTGAAAGTGCATGAAATGCTGTAGAATGTTCTGGAATCTTTTTCTGCATTTGATTTTCTGCTTTTTTCAAAATGGTAGTAAAAGTATATGCTTTATGCCTAAGAATGTACAACTTTTACACATAAAACAAAACATTAGAAAGAAAGTTTACTGTAAACTATTTTCAAAATGAAGGAAAATCAAAATGGGCTATGTATTGCATTCTCCAATGTTTCAAGAGTGGATTACCACCACAGAGAAGAAAGGAGTCTGATAGAAAAGAAAAATTCTAATGTAAGCCAAGTTGGAAGGATTGAAAAGAAGCTTTAAAGACAGTAGCAAGGTTTCAATCCAATCTGAAGCCCTGGAACTAAAAATTTCATATAGTTGGCTCCATGAAGTATTGAAAACAAAAATACATATTTAATATCAAAAGAACCAGGTAATTCCAGACAGAATAGACATGCAAAGTTCACTAGTAAAGACAAAGTGCAGAAGGTTGTTACAAAAGTTATCTGGAAAGTTTTCATTTAAACTATGTGATATCTCTTCTACACCTGCCGATATAAAGTTTCCCAAGAAAATGAAATTTGAGGGCGAAGTTTGCTTTGGATTTTACTGAGACCAAAAAGATTGAGTCAAGCCCTAATCAGAAAATCAAGTTTTACTATCAATGTCCAGTGATATTTAAATGAATATATATGACATTGCCTGATTCCTTACATTTAAAAGAACTATTCTCAATGAATGTATATCTTCTGGCCTGATCAAGCAATTTCCCACTATGTCAACTGAATTACCTGTGACAAGGAAACATCAATTTTGTCAAAAAAGATGACAACCCTGCAAATTTGCCAGAATAGGCCATTTAAGGATTTTTGAGCAATTTTCAAGGCAGCTGTTTACAAAAAATGGATGGAAAGAAAAAACATAGATCAGCTGATCAGTTGTATAAAATGTGACCAGAGGATCGGCACCTTGTCAGGAATGACATCACCATGTCCCACTTGACACAGAAGCCATGATGGCAGTTTGATTAGAAAATAGGTCACACAAGCAGTTGTGTGAATGAACAATCAGATTCGGGATGGAGACCATGAGTTAGCAAGCAGGGACTAGGTTAACTAAACAATCGTTTATTTGTAAAGGAAAAAGAATTAGATGATATATACATTGTACTATATCGAAATAACTGACCTATATACGATAGGTGTTCACGAGAGGGAGAGAGTTTACGAGGTTCACGTGGCGATAAATACCTTTAGTTGAAGGATCTGGTTGTCACGTTCTAACTGCAAAAGTTTGTCTTTGGTAGGGTTGTTGTGCGGACAGTTCGAAAATAGACAACTTGGAGATTGGGCAATATCCGTTAGTGGGATAGGTGATATCCATTGCTGGAGGAGTCTTTGTACAGAGAATGGCTAAGGTATCTGTTAAGGAGGTCCTGAACTGGCTAACAGATTAGAGGCTCTGATGACGACTATCCTTCGGGATCAGCCGGCGATTTCTTATCTTGGGAAAACTAAATGGTGACTTCTTATCTCAGGAAGAACTAAACAGCAACTGACTCTTCGGCCGTTAATTATGCTATAAGCACGATATCACCTGGCCAAGAGGTCAGCAGGTTATGGGAATGCGTCATTTTTGCCGTTGAGAAAGTGTAAGTGGAGATTCTCTCGGGTAGTAGATGACAACAATTATTGTACAAGTATGATGACATCAACAATCGACCTTTGCTAAAATTCGGACCATCACAAAAGTACTGTCTGAAAAATGTGAACCAAAGTTGTAAACATAAACTTGCACTGCACTCCCAATGTCAAATCTACCACAACCACATTTGACAACAGGGAGATGTAGAATTACAAAAATGAAAGATAATGTACAGCTTTTCATGATCTTTTAAATGACTATTTAATTCATAGTTTTTCCCCCAAGGTAAAAATACATTATAAAGGATAACCATGTCAAAATTGGGACACTGAAAATTTCCACAAATAAAAAACCAACAGGAGATACAAAATTAACCTTAAATACTTTAAGATAGCACTTTGTGAACATTTTATAATTATGAAGTAATCCCCTTAAGTGACATTGTACTTTGATGAATGGACTTTATGACAAAGATTAGTCATAGCTTATGCAAAAGCTCATTAGTTACTTTATTTGCTACTCAAATCTATTTATATTAAAAACTTTCTTTATTTTGAACAACTTTGCTTGTTTTTCAAAAATTTGTTTAACAATTGACAAATATACAGTTCAGTTGATCAGATCTGGTGTGTTTAGCAGATTGTAATCTTTTGGAACATGGTATTAGAATTGTGACAAGTTGTGAGTATGGCCAGAACAGTGGCTTAGCAGTGTGTATCTTCAAAAAAGGCAGGAAGACATTATTTAAAGCATGTTTTTATGAAAATGTTTGCATTTATTGCCCTAGTAAGGATGAATGGTCTGCTCATCAACCACAACAGATAGTCTGTCACACTATGAGCTTCTTAGGGAACTTAGACTTTTTCTTTACCTTACAGTACAGGGAGCATCTTGATGACTAAAAGAGCTAGAGAAATTTTGAGCAGCAAGACTTTTGAAGTTGGAAAAACAATACATTTCATCATCTATCAAAACACACCATACTCAGTCAACAAACTGTGATGCAACTTGTGTGATTTATATTTCAACACTAAATTTTGTTTTGCATCTTGATCTGGAATGGTCTGTTCTTTGTAACTCCTCAATCCTGCTTGTAATTTTCTTTTTGAGTGTAGCTTTGGGACATTTTTACTTTCATTTGGCACATCTTGTAAAGAAAGGTTTGGATTTTCTTTGAACAACTGCCAAACCTTCTGTTCTTTGTTAGGATTAGAAATTCTCTGCTTTACCACTACCACCACTGCACTTCCTTTTAATAGTGGAATGTTCTTTGAAGTTTTTCAAGACTTTTGCAACTGTAGATTTTGGAATTTTTACACTCTGTATGAGTTTTTTTGCACTAAGACATATTTTAGCTATACATATGCAAAATCAATTTGCAATGTTCCATTTCTGATGTTGACAGTTATTGAGTTAAACAAAATGCTATTGTGAGTTTTTTATTTCATACATCTATCAAGTGTGTTGGGTCTACCCCTTACCAATTGGCTGCTACAATGTAGGTCTTGCTGAACCTATGATGGGCATGGAAACAAATTTTACTAGTTCTCTCAGAGTAGAAAGCGTCAAAAATGAAAAAAATATTCAAACAGCCAATATTCCAGTAGTTGTTCTCATAATAGACCTTTTCCCTTATTTTGGATTTTACAATGTTTTTTCTGAATTCAAAATTTTAATTGTATCATTAATGTAACTATAAAAAAAAGTAATAGAATTGTGTTTAAGTTTATTATTTTTATGAAAATGATTGTGAATATTCATTAAGAAAAATACACTGCTGGTCATTAAAATTGCAACACCAAGAAGGACTGATCGTACGAACGTCAAAATCATATGAAAGGAAGAAGAGGTTGGAATATGCAAATGATTAGTATTTCAGCGTATTTAGACGACGCAGAAGGGACAAACGACATCTGAAGCACTGCATAAAAGAAAAGTTGTGCAGTGGATTTTTCATTCGGAAATCACTTTGTAAGGTCGGGGTTTCATCAGAATATAGTGTTATGCCACGAATAAGAAGAAGAAATGCTTACCAGCAAGTATCGGAATTCGATAGTGGCAGGATCGTTGCCTATCGAGAGTGTGGATTATCATTCTGTAATATTGCCACTCGCACTGGTCAAAATTTATCCACTGTCATGCGAATATGGAATCGATGGATTGCTGAGGGTCTTACTGAACAGCATGCAGGATCTCAACGCCCTCCCATGACTAATGCCCGAGAGGATAGACATATTGTGAGGTCGGCCATGCAAAACTGTACAACCACATCACGGACCATTAGTCAGGAAATGAGCTTGTTTGCAGCACGTCCAGTATCTGCTCGTATGGTGTGACGACGTTTGCAGCAGCGTGGACTGTCAGCACGGCGACCATTACTTCGGCTTCCCTTGACAATGCAGCATAGAGAGAGACGGCGACTCTGGTGCACCCAACGACAAAGCTGGATACAGGAGTGGCACAATGTCGTCTTTTCAGACAAGTCCCGGTTCTGCGCGCAGCATTCTGATGGACGTATACGTGTCTGGAGGCTCCGAGGAGACCGCTCGTCACCTGCTTGCATTCGATATCAGCATAGGAGCCCTGCACCTGGTGTGATGGTATGGGCAGCCATTGGGTACACGACACGCACATCTCTAGTTCGTATCGACGGTAATTTGAACGCAGATCGGTACATTTCTGACATCTTACGTCCAGTGGTTTTGCCCTATCTTCGAGGCCTGCGAAATGTCATCTTCCAACAAGATAATGCAAGACCTCATGTTGCACGTCGTGTTCTGACCTTCCTCGATACAGAGGGTATTTGATTGTTGCCCTGGCCTGCACGGTCTCCAGATCTCTCACCAATTGAAAACATCTGGTCATGGGTTGCTGAGAGACTGGCTCGCCACCCCTCTCCTGCTAATACAGTTGATGAAGCGTGGCATAGACTTGAAGCAGCATGGAATGAGTTGCCCATTTCTGTCATCCAAGCCCAGTTTGACTCCATGCCTAACCGGATAAGGGCCGTTTTAGCTGCCAGGGGTGGCAACTGTGTCTACTAATTTCGCACCCCTGTAAACCCCAAACTGCTTGCAAATTTAATCATTTTGTCTTCATGCCTTACTGTTTATGTACAATAAATATCTTTTTTTTATTTGCTTTCCTTCTTGGTGTTGCAATTTTAATGGCCAGCAGTGTATATCAAATAAAAATATATTATCATTAGAGAAGCATCATTATAATAAAATATCTCAAATACTGCAAAGCTCTTCAGTATTTTCTTATGGATGAATAGTTTTCTTCTGCAAACATGATTCATTTGTGAAAAAATAAACTTCTCATTGTTAAGTATTTTTGCAATAAGATAATAGATTTACGACAAGTTTGCAAAAAAAAAAAAATCATCATGAATTAAGTTAATTTCTCTCTCACACAGATTGGCTAATTGAAATGCGATTTGGGAATTACACAATTATTTTAATATTATATTTCATTGTAAAGTAATATAATGTAATAATATAATATTATTTATGGATACTTGATAATATTATATGGATAGGATAGGATATTTTGTATTTTTTTTAATAATATAATCAAATAAATTCTTTTAAGCNATATTGCTTCTATTAAGTAAAATCATACAAATTTTTATATTTAAATGATTTTAAATAGTATGCTGATGCCTTATCAAAATTCATTCAAGAACAAAACATTAATCAACTTCGTGTTTGGACAAGTCAATTGAAACGTACAATGCAAACTGCTTCAGGAATAGATGCTCCTCAAGAACGTTGGAAGGCTTTGAATGAAATAGATGCAGTAAGTCTTATAATGATTATTGTTAAATTATAAATGAAAATAAACAGATACTTTGTGATTAATGATGATAAAAACTGGTCAACAGAAAACAACACACACACACTGTTAGTAATAGTGGTATTCTGTAACTGGTTTGTGTCTTGTTCTCAAATAATTTTGTTTTGACATTCTTTAAAAATACAGTGAAAACTGCTTAAATGACCACCTGCATTCAACAGGCACCTGTCAAAATGGGGAAAAATTTCTAGCACCAAATAGTTTATCCATAGAGTCTTCATATAAGTTACCTGTATTAAACAACCACCTGTGTAAAGTGATCGCAGGCATCAATTTTTGGTCTGAAACAACATACAACTGTAATAAGTGACCACTTCCATGAATATATCTGGTTGAAGCTATTGTTCAACAATGTTTTCCCCCTCCTAATATAATGAATTAGTCTAAACACTTGTTTGAACCCACCTTGGGCACTTCTCCCACGCTTGAAATTAGGTGCAGGTGTTAATGAATTAGTCTAGCAACAAAGGAAATTCATTTCAGTTTGTTCGAAATTGTTTGAAAAATGAAAGAAATGCAAAGTGATGTTAGAAGATCATATTAAAGTTATCACAACAGCAATTAGCAGTGAACTTTAACTGTGGGAAAACGAAATTGATTTTACTGTAGACTACAGTATTTTCCTTGGAAGTATAAAATATTGTACATGATATAATTAATCGGCTGATCTCATCATTTGATAAAATTTATTTTTATTTATTTATTTTGAAGCTCATATACAGTACATGTGCAATAAATAGTTTCTGTATCAACCTACCTTATTTTCATGATATTTTTAGAAAAATAATATCTAAGTAATTTTCACACACAAAATATTCAAAAAACAATAAACACATTAATGCAAAAATCAGTTTTACAGGCAACCTTCCTTTTTCGATTCCGCAATGACAATCGCGGAATATAATGAAATCGTATAATGAGAAAAAATAATAAAATCGTTTTATTATTAATTAATAATTTTTCTTATTGTACTTAAGAAAATATTAAATATTAAAAAATACAGTATTTTTAAAGTTAAAATAAGATTAAACTAACAAATACCAAAACCAAAGTGATGTAGAAATACGACGCACTTGTATATCAATGATGTAATACATGTAACTGAGAAGCGAATGAAAACAACCAAGTTGAATTAATTAAGTCAGAAAAAAGAAAGTGTGCATTATAATCAAGAAAATGCAACTATTGTATTAATCTTTAAAATATTAGTATTAAATTTGTCTTAATAAAATCATGACGACTCCTGTAAATCGAGTTATCCAATAAGAATAAAATACAATACCAATATAGCCCTATCGTTGAAAAAATTTGCTTATTTTTGCTTGCCTCAAGTTTTGCTTAGTAGAAATGGTTAAAAAGTGCACAAAATATGTACAGAAATACAATATTACAGCACCACCTGTATTGGACAACCACCTGTCTAAAAGACCACTTTTTGAAGGAACCATAGGTGGTTGCCATAGACAGGTTTTACTGTATATATATTTTTTCAAATTAATTTATCAATACAAATTAAATTTTATATGTAAAATTGTAATTTTTATTAATAAGTATAAACATTTATAATATCTATATTGTCCTTTTTTTAAAAACGTAAAGAAATGCAATAATTTAATTGATTTTTATTTATTTAGTGATGAGAAGAGTAATAAAAGATATATTAATTAGTTTGATACATAATCACTTTTTTTTTTTAATTTTTGTCTTTCAATTAATTCACTACAATATCATATTAATCATTGTAGAATGAATTATACATTTCTGTGCAGCAGAAACTTTGTAAAAGTTTTACAAATTTATTTTTGTTGATATTAAGTTGATTTGTCTGAAAAGACATATGACAATGAAATACAGTCAACTAATAAATTTTCTCAACTATATTTGGATCTATACTAAATTAAATTTTTGTCTGTATTCATACAGCATTTGTTTCATAAACTTACAAATCATTTGAAAATACTTGTGTTCTTTTGATTGATTTGCAAGACCTTAAACACGTTACCATATATTTTGTTTCATCTATTCATAAGTTTTATTTGCATTTTTATTTAATCGACAACAAAATTGCAATTTGCACAATATAAATTGCCAATATGATAGTTTCTGAGTGATGAACAATACATGAATAAACTTATAAAGAGGAGCATTCAAATTACTCAAGCAAGTTCAAAAACAAATTACTTTGATTTGTATTTAAATATCTCAAAATCATGTTTGATGTATTAATTTTATTTTAAATTAAAAATATTAAATATAAAATAAAATGAAATCATGTGAATCATAAAAGTGTAAGAATTAAGTTCATTATTTTTTAAGACTAACAGCACAAAACCTTTCTCACTAATTTCTAGCCTTATTAACTGGAGTACAAACGTTTTCGGCCTTCTTAATAGGCCTTCCTCAGGTACACTGTGGAGCGTCGGTTAGAAGAAGTTTAAATGCTGCCAATATTTACCCAGGTGTCGTCTTACCCGTGACGTCTTCGTCGATGATAGGTATACGACACCAGGGAGAAAAACTACATACTTTTGGTAAAGAAGGGAGGTGTGCAGATAGGATACTTGCTAAAGTTGGGGAAAAAAGATTTAGAGTAAGCGCGCTACGTACAGGAGATGCACAATCACCACAGGGGGAGTGACGTCATAGTTGAGGCCGTAAATATTCAACGCTACCGTAAGAA
>NW_019384444.1:128141-184871 GCF_000671375.1 Centruroides sculpturatus
AATTGAAAACATCTGGTCATGGGTTGCTGAGACTGGCTCGCCACCCCTCTCCTGCTAATACAGTTGATGAAGCGTGGCATAGACTTGAAGCAGCATGGAATGAGTTGCCCATTTCTGTCATCCAAGCCCAGTTTGACTCCATGCCTAACCGGATAAGGGCCGTTTTAGCTGCCAGGGGTGGCAACTGTGTCTACTAATTTCGCACCCCTGTAAACCCCAAACTGCTTGCAAATTTAATCATTTTGTCTTCATGCCTTACTGTTTATGTACAATAAATATCTTTTTTTTATTTGCTTTCCTTCTTGGTGTTGCAATTTTAATGGCCAGCAGTGTATATCAAATAAAAATATATTATCATTAGAGAAGCATCATTATAATAAAATATCTCAAATACTGCAAAGCTCTTCAGTATTTTCTTATGGATGAATAGTTTTCTTCTGCAAACATGATTCATTTGTGAAAAAATAAACTTCTCATTGTTAAGTATTTTTGCAATAAGATAATAGATTTACGACAAGTTTGCAAAAAAAAAAAATCATCATGAATTAAGTTAATTTCTCTCTCACACAGATTGGCTAATTGAAATGCGATTTGGGAATTACACAATTATTTTAATATTATATTTCATTGTAAAGTAATATAATGTAATAATATAATATTATTTATGGATACTTGATAATATTATATGGATAGGATAGGATATTTTGTATTTTTTTTAATAATATAATCAAATAAATTCTTTTAAGCTAGTCTCAAGAATTATTTTATTTATTACTCTTTTCCTAATTAATGTTATTTTAAATAATAATAATTTTCTAAATTTACATTTTGTGCATTGTTAATTAAATTTAAATTAATATAAATAAAACTGAAAATTTTATTTAGTCATATGAAGATGTTGTAGCAAGATTAGAACCTGTTATAATGGTAAGTGTTATTTTTTATTTTTTAAATTAATTAGCAAAATTTAACATGAGTATCATTCTTAACAGCTTAATTAAATTTTATCTGAAAAAGGATAAAAAATTTTCATTTAGTAATTATCATTTATTAAAATACTATTAAAATATAATAGTGTTTTGCTAATCTTTAAAATTTAATGGATTATAAATAGAAAATAATAATAATTTGAGTTTATAGTATTGAAATGACTAAGACAAAACATTTCTCACTTTGTTTATAGCATAGAAGTGTTTATAGTATTGATTGCAAATTTGTACCCTTTTAGTGATGGTAATGAAGATAATGTTAAAGGAATATAAATAGGGCTTCCTGAGACCTTCTTTACACAGACAATTTAGTTTTAATAGTGTAGAATGAGAGGAAACTAAGAGAAAAGTTAATGAAATAGAAAGGAACTCCAGAAGATGAAAAAAATTAATATTGAAAGTATTAACTTTTAAACCTTTAAGCTTTTTAGCAGTGAATGCAAGTTTTAAGTAACAAAAACTGGAAAATGGCCCTATTATAAGGTATAGGTAGAATTTTAGTTAGTGTAACAATACAGTAAAGAGTGGCTATATAAAAGGCACAGTTTACTAGAAGGAAGCTTGTTTAAAACTGGCTCTATATGTTTTTTGTAAATCCTGTCTAGGTGTGACTTATGTTACTCAGTCCAAAAAATTTAAGAATTAATGACCGTTATGATAGAAATGTATAAAACTTCAAAAGATGTTAACTGTTTTGTTTATTATTTATAATTCTGTTTGTTAACATAGCAACAATTTCAAATAATTAGAATAAGAATTCTGTTATCAGTTTTAATAAAGTTGTATTTTAATAAATGCTGTGGAATACTATTTCTTTCCATTATTAGTTTCCCATTGTGCTTTTGCTTTTAAACAATGAAGGAAATAGACCATCAAAAAACAATTGTTGACAAATGAGTTTAAAATCGAGAAAAATCAAAGCATTTCATAGCAAATGAGATACAAATTTCCCAAAGTACAGTGGATGGAATGTTAAGTATTGTAAGACATTGTCCATTTCTCAAAAGCCAGGTTGCAGTAAAAAATATAGTGCTTGCAATTTACAACTTGACCAGAAGATAATCAGTCATTTCCAAAAATTGCAGTATGTTAGTGAGAGATATTGCAAAAAAGAAATGTGAAACTAACGAGTGATTATTTATTGTGACATTGTCACAATGCTGGTCTGCAATTTTTAATCATATTTTTAATTTATTTCATTTAAGATATATGCTCTGCACCTCAAATTAGTACTTTAGTGTCTTGCCTCTGTACCAGTACATCATACTTTTTTGTTAGCAATGAAGTCATGTTGGATATCTATTAACTGCTTTCAGGGGAAAGTTCTAAATTTAAATGTGACTTCTGGTTTGCATCAGAAGTTCGTATATAGTTAATCAGGGCCTCCTCCCCTAAGGTTTCCATATCTGGTCTTCATCTATCTAACTCTGTTCTCGAGATTAAGGAAAGACAGACAGATGACAATGGAAATTTATAGGTCTACAATTTTTTCAAATTGCTGCCCACAGTCCAATCAAACAATGGTTCAAAGGGCTAAGCAGTATGCAGGTATGAGATCATATAATTACTTTTAATTACTATCTTTTGTTTTTCAATATCTAAAGTTACTGAAAAACAAAAGATAGTAATTAAAATTAGAGTTCAAAAATTGTATTGTTTAATTGGCAAGAAGAATACTTGTGTGAAGAGTGACTTTTCAACATTTCCAGGCTCATGCTATTAAACACCATTTGAAGGAGAAGTTTTTCCAGAATCTCAAACATCAATTGGTATCTAAAAGTTTGGTTAAAAAATTTTAGATTTGATGTTTTTTACTCTCAGCAATATCAAAACATTCATTTCACCTATTCTTTAGTCTATCTTAATATATAATTCAAAAATTATCATCACATTGAGTAAATACAGAAGAAAAGAGAATGAATTGTACAGAAACACACAACTAATGTGGATATACAGGTTTTATTGATCAGTTCTCTCAAGCAATTCTGGTTCTCTCTAACAATTTTTTGCTTACTTATAACAATTAAAACAAGAACAAGAAGCAGTCAAGTATAAACAGATAGTAGGGTTTTTTTTTTTTTTTTTTTGATAATCTGAAACCATTTTGTGACTTTTCTTTGATTCTTAAACACTATGTAGTGTTGTAAATTCAAATACTTGGTGTTCTATCATCATTATTTAGTTCAGTTGATAGTAGGTTTCAATTTAGGAGTTCAAGAATTTAAAAACTTATATCAAATTTTGGGAGTTTCCAGTTGAGTTTGGAGAGTTGGTAATCTTAGGAATCAAAATAGGAGAGAAAAGATGAGAAGAACTGGGTCCTTAGTTCAAGGGTCCAGATTATTGCAGAAAAACTGTCTAAAATGAGTATTGTATTAAATATTAAAATTTATGATTATTTATTACTGATTTAACTAGTTTTAGTAGGTTTTTTTTGAGATTTTTATTTTACAACACTTATATTTATTTAACACACATTAATAAATCACTTAATCTCATTATACTTTTTCATAATTATGATAGTTAACTTGAACTCACAGTCTCCACTTGCCAGTTGTGCCACTCAGACTTTGAGCAAGCCTTCACTTCCAGATGTATTTAAATTTAGATATAACCTTACGCGGTTAATCAAGCCCCACTCTGGGTCTGTTCTTTTCTTCCAGATGGTTCTAAATTATTCAATAAATTATTAAAATTATAATTATTAATTTAATTATGAGATGATGCCTAACATCTACCTCTAGTATTAAATTACTTAGTATTAATTATTAAAATTAGCAAAATTATAGCCCGATTTTTTATGCAATCATTTGGTGATGTTTCTATATACATATCAGGCTTTGCAATGGGTGTTATATTTATATTGATTCCATCTATTAGAAATAACTTGTTACTTTGTACAATAAATGCAACCAACCTAATAATTACTTCAAATAGCTTGGTGATGGAATCTGGCTGTTTATTTGATATTTCTTTGAAACTTTTTGAGGATTGTCAAATGAAAAAATTTGCAGTGTAATATGCAAATATGAAACATATATTTATCACTCCAGACTATGTGTAGAATGAAGAGACTGTATTTATAACAAAAATGTGCTTTTTTTTTTTAACTGTGATAGGGTATTTTATTTCTTAATGAGATATGGATATCTTTCATAATCATCCAGTTGTATTCATTTTATTTTCTGATTATAAAATTAGTAAACCCTTATGAATTCTTTCATGTATGAAAACATGGTCATGGCTGTCTACTGATTAAACTTGATGAAATTGCTTTTATATATATATTGCTTTATACAGACACAATAAAGTGACTCCTTTCAAACACTTGACAGATTATTCATCTCTTTATTCAGTTGGGATGCTAGTTACAAATTGCATTTTGGGCATTAGCCCCTCCTCAGCCAAATAAACATTAAAATCAAACATGAGAAAATTTACATATAAATACACGAATTAAACATTCCATAGATATAACACATTTAAAAAAACATACCTTAAAAGTACAAATTACAAACATACAGATGGCATACATAATGAACTGTATCAAATTTCATAGATCGAGTGAAGAATGAACAGATGGACAGGTCTCGAACTTGACAACAGGATTTTCAAACTTGACAAACTTTGGTTTTATATAAATAATATTCATATAAATAAAAAATATATGAATCAAAAAAATATATATTTATATATTTGTTTTGATTTTCTTGTACTACAGGAAAAAATGAATAAGGAGTTAAATTTTTCCAGTCTTTGGCTTCTCTGTTGATTTTTATGGGTCTTGTTTGTTTTTTTTTTTCTTTCTTTTTGTTTGTTTTTTAGAATCTTATATGGTTGTTTTGACTTTGTTTGTGAAGTTGGGACTACTCCTTTCTACATGTTATTTCCTTATTTTATTGAGTGGATAAGTTTGATTTTCTTGTCTGCATTTGTTAACATTTGATGATTCAGTTTATAAAACTAATCCTTAATGATAACTCTTTTCAAATGAGAAGGTCCAACAACATTTCTTCAACTTGTTTTCACTGTATTTTTCTGTCCATCTATCAATAAAATTTAATTTCTTCATTCTTTGGAAACTGATTTAGTCAATAATATGTAAAGTGGATATCTTTTAATCTAAATTACTGAACTTAGATAGATTATCATTGTCAAATTATCTTAAAATAACTGTGTCAATTAAACATCTTTAATTTCCTAAATGTTTCATCTCTAAGCTGTGTTTGAATTTTTATTGATTTTATGATATCTGTAACAAAGAATTTCATATATATTTGCACAATCAGCTAACATGACTGACAATTTGTTTGTGCATATAGTAGAACCCATTTAAGAAGTTTCTGCCTAAGAGGTTTTCCTGCATAAGAAGTCCAATTTCTATTGTCCTGGCCTTTAAACCATAAGATGTGTGTTAAAATTTTCTGCATAACAAGTTCCTGTTTAACAAGTTTTCCCATGTAAGAAATTCCAAAATATCGATCCTGTCAACAGTATTTTACCAGTTAAGAAGTTTATGTTGGAGATAAATCATAATCTTTTTCTTCACCACAACTTTATCACTTATAAAAACAGTACAATTTTAGTAAAATAACTCCAGATATTTACCATATTGTATATCAAACATTTGCAAGCCTGAGGTGATTGCTAAATTAGCTTGGAGACCCTAGCTAATTTAGCAATCACCTCAGGCTTTGACCATACTCCCTATCTGATGCTGTCTATTAACCATTGACATGTCATATTGACACCAATCACTTAATTACCTTCTGTAGTAAGTGCATCTTACTATTCTACTATGTTACACTATGCTATGTTATATTACCTTGATATTGAAATAAAATTGATTATATAGATAAAAAATTATAATTCTTAAGTGTTTTTCCTACCTAAAATTTTTATTTTTTAGACTAGCTGTGCCTTGCGGTTTTGCTTGTGTGGAATTTAGTTTATGACTATAACAGTATCAGTTAGATGATATCTTTTAATTTATATGAATGTTTTAGGAATGCATATGGGTCAAAAGATATTCATTATTTTAAGCGACAACAAATAGGCAAATGTTTAGCACAAGTTCAGACACGTGCACTGCGTATCTCGCTGACCACGCACGTGACTGCACCACATGGTTACCTATCTCGTATACGTACACGTCTTGCCCTTCACCACCCACTGACACCAAAAATATAACACTTACCTAGATTATATCTTTTAATTTATATGAATGTTTAATGGAATAATATACAGCCTATGTCCACCCTGAAGGTCCATTCTAAATATTGGTGAAAGAATTCTTGAAATTGGATGAGTAGTTTCGGAGATTACCTCCTACATCCAAACTTACAAACTTTACCTCTTTATAATATTAGTATAGAAGAGACCCTTCAAAACCTTCATGATGTATATATTAATCTGATCTCAGCTAATAATAAAGATTACTTGAAATCATGTATAATTTTTTCATTAATTTTAAAATAATTGAAGTTATTAAACCTAACTATATTTTAATAGGAACTTGAAAGACAAGAAAATGTATTAGTTGTTGCTCATCAAGCTATATTAAGATGTCTTCTTGCATATTTCTTAGATAAAAATGCAGGTAAATTTTACTTCATTTTAATAAAATAATAAATCATAATCTTAGATTTTATTAGTATATTAATATATCAAAAAAAGAAAAAATCTTTCTGTGAAACAAAAGAAATGCATGTTAATGTGTCATTTTTACTTTAAATTAATTCAATTTTTAAAATATAAATATTATTTTAAATAAAAATATATTTTAAACATTTAAAATAAAAAAAGATCAAGTAACCCACCATAATATTCTGTTAACTTTCTTTTTAACAATACAGAAGAAATTCCACATGTGGAAGTGCCTGTCCATACAGTAGTCAAGTTGACTCCTGTTGGTCATGGTTGTCATGTTGAAAAAATCAAAATCTCCATAGATGGTGGTGATGGTGATTGGTCAACAGCAAAAATAAATAATTATATATAGATCTATACAGTTTAAATTATAGTAGTAATTTTATATATATATATATATATATATTTTTAGTATTTTATTTATTAAAATCACTAGTTATAGAATTTGTAATATAAGAACATATATTACACATGATAGTGCATACAAAATAAATGTATATATTTAATTTAATACAATATAGAATCAATAATTAAAATATAATATTGAATGTATATAAAATATATTCTCTTTAACAAACTAGAATTTTTATTATTTTATTTGATTATTATATAATTAGTTAAAGTAATACCTTAATAGTAATTTTACTTAAATGTTAATTTTGTATGTATTTATTTTAAATATTGCCATATTTTAAATTCCATATTTTCAAAATTAATATTATCAATTTAATAAAATATAAACACATTAAAATATGAGATTTACAAACTATGCTATAATTAACTTTAAAAAAAATCACAATTACTGACTTCCATTTTGCTTATTACAAAATTAATATTAAAATTGAAGATTAGCTTCATAACAGCAATAATTTTTAAATTTATTTTCTTAAATTTAATTTATTACATATTAGAGTAAATGATACTTCTCTAATATTTCTATTTCTTTAATGTATTCATTCTAATTGATTAGTAACTAACATTTGTGTAAAAATTGCACATTATATTTTCTTTGTTTATTTTGTTAAATGTTGATAATTTATGCTAAAAATAATTTTTATTTATGAACAAAAATTTTTGAAAGTTTCATTAGATCAACTTTTAATACTTTAATGTTTGAATTTTTTTACACACACATTTTGTTCTTTGGTAGAAAAAATTCATTTAATTATGATGAAATTCTATTTAACTGAATTAATGTTTTAAAGGTGCTTGTTATAAATTTTCTTCTTCCATAAAGTCCACTAGTCAATTGAAAATATGCAAAATGTATTTTTAGGAACCATTTTATAGATGGAAAAACTAATTTATATAAGTCTAGAAAAGTATTTTTTGTGTTAAGATTCCTGAAAAATTTTTCAAAATGGAGATGGCAAATTATGAAAGTAACTAGCTTATATATTTAATATTCAATACAATTTTTGATAAATATTTGAAGCTTACATAAAAAATTTGATATCTTAAAGTAGTATTGATGGGAAAATGGTTCTTTGAATTAGTATTTCTATATTTTTTATCTTAATTTGTTAAGTTGTTATTTTAGATTATATTAGTATTTTTGTTTATAAATGAAGCAGTAATTAAACTAATGCATTTTATTTATTTTTACAATTCCTCATTTTAAATATATTCCAATTTAAGTCAAAATACAGTATACTCTTGATTGTCTGGGATAATTATCCAGTAATGGAGACAAGGATAACATGAAAACATGGATAATTTACAAGTCTGTTTTAATGAAAGTTACTAGATTTTTCTTTCATTTAGTTTTTAATTTATATTAAATTTAACATAAATATAATTAATTAATTAATTAAGCTTTAGATGTGATCAGAGTTGAATAAAATGTTCGATGTAAACAGGAAATTCAGAAAAATTTATTGAACTAGCATATCACAATTCACAATCGATTTCTTATACCATCAACAGAGAATGACATGTTACTAGCTAGATATCATCATAAAATGTTATTAATTTTTTGATATTAATAATTTATTTGATAAGGAAATGATTCAAAATATTTTCTTTAAATATTTTTACAACCTATTTTTTGAAAAAAAGTAGTGTTTACCTAAGTAAAGCTCTTATTGTTCAAGAATCAACTGCACTACTGTACTTGTTAGGCCATTTAATTTATGCCATGATGTTCTGGAAGTAGTTCTGATACTCAATGTACCATTTTAAATAGCAAGAGTTAATGCAGATTTTTTAAAATTTTAATTTTAATATTTGTATTCCTGACATAAATTTTTATTGTGACATAAGCATGCACAAATAACCTGCACAGGGATAATTATTGAGAGTATACTGTAATAGTTTCAATAAATCAAAAATATAACTCAACCTATAATAATAGTAACAGTAATGATAATCTAGATTAGTCCTGTAAAAGTTATATATATTTAGAGTGATTTTTTTTTAAATTCAGTATTAACATGAAATTAATGCATGAAATTTTTATATCTAAAGATATTTATATTTTGAATAAATTCTTTGTTTTTAATTCTGTTATAAAATTTTAAGATAAATTAATATGCATTTTTAACAATAAGGTTCTTAAATTTGGTATTTTGATATAGTTATGTCAGAATTTTCTTTTACGTATTTATATTGAAAATTTGTTGATTCAGTTGGATAATGTATTTCTTATTTTTGGATTAATATTTTTTGATACAAAATATTCTGTTTTCACTAATTGTTTGAATAAAGTGAGAACTTATATATGTCTTAGTTAATGTTATTGAAGGAGATTTTCTATTAATATATATACCCGTATTACAATATTCTTAAGAATATATGTATTAAAAGTTTAATTAAACATATATGAACTTTTATATTATTTAATGCGAAGCAATCAGTAGTAATTCATATAGCAATGAAATAGTTTAGATAAAATAGCAGAAGCACATGTATGGCCATCAACAGCTTGTATAGAGCAGGTCTCCCTTTTCTTTTAAACAAATGAAATATGTAGAATGCTTCTTTATTAATAAAAATCAGTCTTAAATATTTTATTTTTTGTTAGTAAAAATAACAATTAAAAAAATAATTCATAGAGATAGAAAGTACTATGGGTTCCTAAGTTTTCTCTAGGCCAATGGGAAAATGCTCAGCTCTTTTTCCACTTGAAAACCCTGAATATCTTTTATATTTATTATTAGCAAACTTCATACTTTTAATAATTTTTAAATCTTATCCATATTTCACATATCTAATATACATGTCTTAATAGTAGTATTGAAATATTGTGTAAATTAGATGTAATATCTTTAGTGGTGTAAATAAAAGTTCATATTTTATCAATCAATTTACAAAACACATAATCATAGATTTCAAAAGAATTTTGGTGAGATTTTAGTGAAAAATAGAAAATATTATATACATATGTACATATATATAAACATCAGTTTCTTTTATTTATCATTTTTTCATTTGTCTTTTTTTTATTTCACTCCTTAATTAATTCTTATAATAAAAAAAAAAAACATCAGTTCATTATTAAGAATTTAGATAAGAAAAATTAAAGGTTTAATAACTTCATTGGTCCTTGCTTCAGTCTGATCTGATGCCATTTGATAGAAATAATGAAAGCTTGGTTGTTGGAAGTTCTTGAATCAGGATTTAAAAATTTTTTTAAATTAATTTTTTTCTTAGAAGACTGAAAAGTTTTAAGTTATTTATTAGTAAATATCAAAGAATAAAAACTTTTTTTAATGTAAAACTAATTTAGTTCTACCTATTTCAAATTTTGTTATAACATTTTAAGTTAAGATACTATGCATTTTTAACAAAATATTTCTATTTTGATAATAAATTGTTATCATTGAATCTTCTCTTAATTCTAACATAAAATTAGTTAACTAAATTAGTGTATTTACAATATATATTGCACAATTTTGAAATAATAATTTTTGATACAAAATATTTTATTCCAAAGGCTCAGTTTTAAAATGCTTTGATAATAAATAAGAAAGTTAAGAATACTTTTAAGATTATTAAGATATAAGAAACATGCCAAATTAGTTAATTTAAATAACTAAAGAAATTAGTAATCAGTTATTTACACTTAATTTAAATTCTTTTGAATTCTGTTTTTAAGTTTTTAATAATAATTTAATTAACTAAACTTTATGATTTATAATTAAAAGATATAGAGTTAAGGTTTTTTTAAATTCAAATCATTCTTAACTGTTACCTAATATTCACAAGTAGTTATTTTATGTATTATATTTAAATATGAACTTTGATTATAAATAATTTCAAAAAATATTATATTTTTAATATTAAATACTTATAATTGCGAATTATAATTGAAAGATGGAAATAGTTTATCTGAAAATTTTTTGAATTAATTTTTTCTGAGAAAGTGAATTTTAATAATTTGAGAATAATTATGTATTACAATAGAGTCATATACCAATTTAAAATATGTAATGATTTAGTTACTGATTTACTGTTCTCTTATTTCTAGAAAAAATAAAAAGATTGTTACTTTTACATTTATATTTATTGTCATTTACATCATTCATAATCATTGTTTTGAATAGTCGAAGAGTGTCAGTCATGAAAATAAATTTTACTCATTAGTTGCATTTAAATATTTTTAATTATTATGAACTATATAAATCAAATTAATATAGTTTAATAAACACTGTGTTGATTCACTTTAGTTCTATCCTTTGATAATTTTACTTTGAATTAAAGCTGCCTAGAATTAATTATATATTATATAGTTAGAGTTGTATCTATAATTTAAATCTATGCTTCAAAAAAAAATGTATGAAATTTTATTAAGATTTGTAAATATTAATTGACATGTAGAAATTCCATTTCATATATTGAATAAAATTTAATAGATTAACTTATTATCTTCCTATTTTTACTAGAGTGATGTCATGTTAGTATCTGAATTAATTTATTCAGAGAAATTTTTTATAGTTTGATTTCTGATTAATCTTAGATGAGCTGTAGAGATATATTTTTAATTAAACTAATTTAATTGAAAGAAATTTTTTGAAAATAAAAGTAATAATTTAAAAGGTTGCAGCATCTTTTATGATATGAATGTGAAGTGTTTCACACAAGATTATTTTGCAGCATGAAAGTCTCTAGATAACTTTAAATTCGCAATTAAAAAAATATTAGTTTTAATCCAAATAGGAATGCAAATAATAATAAATATAAACTTACACAAACAACAAAAAAGTTGTTAAGATTTCGTTTATAACTTAGATATATATATATATATCTAAGTTATAATTCATATTTATTATATATATATTTTAGAACAGTGTTTCTCAAACTGTGGGTCACAACCCAATTCAAACACATTAAAATTTTGATGGGTTGTGAAATGATATTACCTTCCACAGAAATACTGCATAATATTTGTATTACTGAAATATTCTTGAAGAACTAAGAATGATAGATGCAGTTGTTAAGTACTGAAAAATTTTTAACTTTTTTCTTAAATTATTATTGTCATTTAGTAATAAAACTAAAATTATAGAATGAGTGTATATGAAATTGATTTTTCTTTTCTATTTTAAATAACATTAAAATAGATATTTTATGTAAGGTGACAGTCATAAAGCCATTTAAGTTGCAATGGTTTTGAAAATATTTCCTTGTTTATTTAAACTTTTGGGTTTATTGTCATATATAAAAATAAATTATAAAAAATAAGTAATGGATGAATTTTGGCACAAGTGGATCAATAAATAATTTTTTTTGTGTATGTATATGTACAAAATGAAATTTACAAAATCATCTTAGAATCTGAAAAAATACTTTTTAAGAAAGGGTTCATTAAATTTATCAATAAGCTAGTTATATTTTTAAAGTAAATTAGACTCCTGAATAATTTTGAAACAGTCTGTTTTATTTACAATTGTCAGGCATTTTTTAGTAGTTAAATTTCAATAATAAAAACCGAAATCGAAGTAAGTTATTTGTTACAAATCAAAATTGGCTTGAACCACCCTTAGTAGAATGTACTCAATGTTACATTTCACACATAGAAGTTATCATCAATAATGCATAATTTTATTTCATTATGCAGTAACTCCAGTTTACCAGATTTTTTTTAACATTTTTATTATAAACATTTGGCTTGCGGAACCATTCCAAACAAATATGATGGGTCATGTGAGCAAAAAGTTTGAGAAACACTGATTTAGAACATTAAATACATAGGAGAGATTATGTATTTTATTTTAATAACACAAAAATGTTTGACAATTTTAGTTTCCAAAACTAAAAAGAGTATTTGTTACGCACATTATTAATAAATATTAGGTTGTATACAGGTACATGCTTAGCATCTATTTTACATATTAAATAAACATCAAATTACATCCATATATATGACAGTAAATAATGATTAATGAGCTTTTATTGATTTTTTTTCTTAAAAATTGGAATTTTAGTACAGTTTTGTGTGTGATTGATTTTATTGTGATAAAATTAAAATTATTTATTCTTATAAGTGATATGAAAAGACACATAGATATACATAATTTTAATTATTTTCTGAAATTATTGTTGTTTCAAGATGAATTAGTTGTGATAAATTAAGAGAATATTTTGATATTGTTTGATAGAATAATAATGTATGACTGTGCAGTATAAATATTAATTAATTATTAAATGTAATTATGATTACTTTCCTAGAAAATATTTGACTTATATTTACTTGGATATGACTTCTTTAAATCATTGATAAGCAATGTATATGATTATTAATTAGATTGATATAATTTTATTTATAGTAAGAAATGTAGATAAATGGCAAATTTAACTTAGTTACCACAATTGTTATGGAGAAATAGAATAGCATTACTGTTATTAACTCTATCACAGCACAGCATGAATTAATGTAATTAAAAAATAAAATCTTCCAAGAGCTGGCAATTAAGTTTTAAGACCAAGAGAAATTAAAGAAATGTATGTTAAAGTTTTTAATATTGTTTAAAGTAATAATTTTTGCAGAGCTATACAGAGCTACACTCTCTTGTATATTTGTTGGAAAAATGTTTTAAATGCGTTTAAATTTCAATAAAAAATGGCTAGGATGATAAATATATTTTAAAAACTTACAAAATAATTGAAGAATACAGAAAAAAGTCTTCACATTTCATCCTAGTCACTTTTTTTTATTATTTATTAATATATTTTTATAATTTTGTCACTACCAGAGGAAATTTCTCATGTTTTACATATTGAAGTAGATGAGAGCCTCCAATAAAAGGTCGATCCACCATAAGACTGTTACGTTTCTGAGGTGTGACAAGGACAAAATGTGAAGACATTTTTTGTATTTTTCAATTATTTTGTGAATTTTTAAAATAATTTAAATCTATTACTCAAATTTATTTCTTGCATTACATTTAATGCTATTGATCAGAGCCGTAACTAGCCATTCCTGTGCCCCGTGCAAGAATTTGCATTTAGGCCCCTTAATTTATTTGGTTTGGGAAAATAATAAAACAAATACATTACAATAGATTTTTAATAAGATTTATTTTAATTGAACTTTTCTGGCTTTCATTTCAGCAAATTCATTAATTACATGATCATAATTAATATTTTTAATGATAATGTATTCTATTGAAATAATAGAAATATTGGACAATCGTTCTTNTAAATTAAAACTTTTTAAAACTGCATGTATAAAAACAAGTACAAATATTATAAATGTATAAAAATATTCTAAAGTTCAAAATCTCTTCCTATATTAATAAATTTTAGAAATTTGAATTTAATAAAATATATACATATATTTTAAAAATTTATCTTTAAATAATATTTTTAAAGATATAATTTATTTATTATTATGATTTATATTGAATTATATATATATTAGGCATCAGCAACCTTTTATTTTTTGCTTTTTATTATATTAGGCATATTATATATTGCCTATATTTATAATATTAGGCATATACTATGCCCAATATTATAATATTATATATATTAGGCATAGCAACCTTTAGTTTTGCTATTTAAAAATAAAATTAAAAATAAAATTTTTAATTATATTTTTAAATAGCAAAACTCATTCAGATAAATAAATTAATACATGAACTGTAATAGCTTAGTTTCGTAAGTTTTTAAATTAATATTGTGTTTAACTGTAATGTAATTTAACTTTTAGCAATTACCTATTTTAGTAATATGTATTCTCTAGTTATCTGAAGCATTCTTTCATTCAGTATGTTACATACATTAAATTAAATTCATTTTTTTACATATAGAACATATAGATCAGATTATTTTAAAACAGACATAAACACTTTGAATATAAAATTTACTTTATTCAGGCGAACAAAAACATTCTTAAACCGCAAAGTAATAAATTTTTCAAAATGCAAAATAACAAAAAAAATTCATTATAGTCATACATTGGTTAAAGATGTTGTACTGAATGGTACATGTTTATTGAACACTAGTAATATGTAAGAATTGATCAATAGGAATAAAACATTGTTTTAAAACTTCAATGTATTCAAAAATATTCATAAAATTAAAATTTATTCATTTATACCTATAAAATTTCAGTTCTCAATAGACAATATTAATTTTTAACAATTGTATTTTTGTATTACTACTTTTCCAATGAAAATTTTTACTTTTATGATGTTAAATATTAAACTAAAATCAAGTAATTTTGTAAATTTTAATCAATTTAGAAGTTTATATACTAATAATAATTTATTATAATTTTATAAAAATAATTTATATTATAAATTAAGAAGGTTGCTTTTGCCAAATATATTTTAATTAATAATTACAATCTATCAATAAATGTATATAATATTTTTTTATTGTAGTATGCTTTGAGAATTTTAGCAATAATAATGTACTGTACAGTAGGTAGATTTTAACTATCGATACAATCATATCTTGCAGAAGCATTTATTTTAAACAGTTTGTTTAATCTATATATATTGATATATATGTAATTTTTGGACTTCATGTCTATTCATTTCTGTTCATAGAAGTTAAAACGGAAGAATATCTTTAAACTTATTTATTTTATTGTAATAGTTGCTATATATGATTAACAATTAAATTCTATAAAGAAATCTTTTGTAAATAGAATCTTGTTATGTAAACAATTAGTTGTTTAATGTTACATAAAATGTCAATCTCTTATATGTAATTTAGCACAAGTTATGAAGTGTTTGTAACAGTAGATATATTTTAAATCTTTTATAAAGTGGTTCATAAAATTATATTTTTGTATGCTTATTATTTAAAAATTAAAATTAAAAATTCTATTTAAATACTTGTAAGAATATTTGAGAAAACAACTTGGTATTTTAAAAAGTGCCATTCCAAGATTTGTCATCCTAGGTTTCAGTCTACTCAGTCCTTTGAATGTAGCCCTTGTGTAGGAAATAAATCAAGAATAAACCAAAAACAGTTGCTCAATCCTGTATTTTGTTAAAAACTTTTTAGTCATTGCTGCACACAAGTTTCTTTATTATAATAAGTCTGAAAAAGTTTCTTTTTCAGAAAAGTCTGAAAAAGAGACTTTATTCATTGAATTTTCTATCATGCATTTACTTTATCATTAGATTTCATATGAATTTTCATCAAATTTACAACAGAATTTAATATTCATTTTTCGTTTTATTATTATGAACAATGACAATAATTTGCCTAATACAAACCTCTAATGTGATGCATATGAATGTCAAATAATACACAAGAGACTGTAGAGAGGAATGTTCAGATTGGTTAGATATTTCAAATTTTCTTTTCATGTATCTTTACAAACTCATGAATGATTTAGTCATGAAACTTAATTGCCAAATCTTATCTTATGTACACATTTAAATTAAAACTTTTTAAAACTGCATGTATAAAAACAAGTACAAATATTATAAATGTATAAAAATATTCTAAAGTTCAAAATCTCTTCCTATATTAATAAATTTTAGAAATTTGAATTTAATAAAATATATACATATATTTTAAAAATTTATCTTTAAATAATATTTTTAAAGATATAATTTATTTATTATTATGATTTATATTGAATTATATATATATTAGGCATCAGCAACCTTTTATTTTTTGCTTTTTATTATATTAGGCATATTATATATTGCCTATATTTATAATATTAGGCATATACTATGCCCAATATTATAATATTATATATATTAGGCATAGCAACCTTTAGTTTTGCTATTTAAAAATAAAATTAAAAATAAAATTTTTAATTATATTTTTAAATAGCAAAACTCATTCAGATAAATAAATTAATACATGAACTGTAATAGCTTAGTTTCGTAAGTTTTTAAATTAATATTGTGTTTAACTGTAATGTAATTTAACTTTTAGCAATTACCTATTTTAGTAATATGTATTCTCTAGTTATCTGAAGCATTCTTTCATTCAGTATGTTACATACATTAAATTAAATTCATTTTTTTACATATAGAACATATAGATCAGATTATTTTAAAACAGACATAAACACTTTGAATATAAAATTTACTTTATTCAGGCGAACAAAAACATTCTTAAACCGCAAAGTAATAAATTTTTCAAAATGCAAAATAACAAAAAAAATTCATTATAGTCATACATTGGTTAAAGATGTTGTACTGAATGGTACATGTTTATTGAACACTAGTAATATGTAAGAATTGATCAATAGGAATAAAACATTGTTTTAAAACTTCAATGTATTCAAAAATATTCATAAAATTAAAATTTATTCATTTATACCTATAAAATTTCAGTTCTCAATAGACAATATTAATTTTTAACAATTGTATTTTTGTATTACTACTTTTCCAATGAAAATTTTTACTTTTATGATGTTAAATATTAAACTAAAATCAAGTAATTTTGTAAATTTTAATCAATTTAGAAGTTTATATACTAATAATAATTTATTATAATTTTATAAAAATAATTTATATTATAAATTAAGAAGGTTGCTTTTGCCAAATATATTTTAATTAATAATTACAATCTATCAATAAATGTATATAATATTTTTTTATTGTAGTATGCTTTGAGAATTTTAGCAATAATAATGTACTGTACAGTAGGTAGATTTTAACTATCGATACAATCATATCTTGCAGAAGCATTTATTTTAAACAGTTTGTTTAATCTATATATATTGATATATATGTAATTTTTGGACTTCATGTCTATTCATTTCTGTTCATAGAAGTTAAAACGGAAGAATATCTTTAAACTTATTTATTTTATTGTAATAGTTGCTATATATGATTAACAATTAAATTCTATAAAGAAATCTTTTGTAAATAGAATCTTGTTATGTAAACAATTAGTTGTTTAATGTTACATAAAATGTCAATCTCTTATATGTAATTTAGCACAAGTTATGAAGTGTTTGTAACAGTAGATATATTTTAAATCTTTTATAAAGTGGTTCATAAAATTATATTTTTGTATGCTTATTATAGAACTGTAAATATTATTTGTGAATTATACACTTTAATAGAATATTAAATATTTAATTATAAAAGAAAGAAAATGATTTCTGTACTGTCACTGTCTCTGAAAAATTTTTTTTTTTGTTTTTTTCTTATTTCTCAAATAGAAAATGAAAATAATCTACATTGAATCTAAAATTGTAGAATCAATAATAGATTATTAGTGTTATACATAGCAATTGAGATATTTAAATTTTCAATATTATAACTCTGACATATCTTTTTAATAAAATTTAAATCCTTCAAAAAACATTAAAAAAAATTAATAATATTTTATCTTAAATTTCAAAACTATATATAGTAACAAATAAATATAACTTTTTCACCATGAAATTTATTATTATATTTAAAATATTAATAAAAAAGTATATCTTTTTTATTGATATTGTATACACAATTCATTTATGTTTTCTACTAAGTACAAGTATGTGCCATGTAATGATGGGGAAATGTTCTGAGGAATGTTATCATTTAGGAATTCTGTCATTAAATGTAAATAGATAAATCTATAAGATATAGTCTATTAATCATATAGGCTATATGTAACACAATAATTCTTTATCTTTATAAACATAGAAAAGATGCATATGGCTATAGATTTTTCAGCTGCATTGTAATCTTATGGGATGTCAACCATGTATGAAGCTTGTCATTAAGTGGTGCATACCTGTAATTTTTTTAACTTTGATTTATTTAAAATCAATTAAAACATTTATACATTCAATTATTAAAGTCATATTCTAAAAAAAATTTTTTTAATTCGTATTTATTTGAAAAATTTGCTTTTAATAAATGCTCTGTTTATATATAAATAAATAAAAAAATTATATAGATTATGTACATTTGTTTTCCTGAACTTTGTTGAAAATTATATATAATACAGCAACAAAATAAAAGAAAATTAATAATTATAAAGCTCTTTCTCTAGGATTTTCTAGTAATGATTATTCTTAAAAATATAATAGCTTTGATCCAAACTATAAAAAATATAATGACAAAAGTTAAGTATAAATAAATAAATTAGGTGAGTCTATATTTATTATACAAATCAAATATCCATTCTTACAGCCTCATTAATTATTACAATAATACATGATGTTAATTTTTATAAATATTCCATTGTAAACAATTTGAAACATTATATTCTAGGTATTAATAAATTTTTAGTATACATTTTATATTGCTTCCATGTTATATATTTCATGTTTTAATTATTTCTGGAAATAAAAAAGTTCTATACATACCAAATATATCACATTAAATTATTCTTAAGCAGGAAAATATAACACAAATAATCAATTAATGTAAATGAAGATATGAGTTTTAATAGACTAAATTTTTGATGAAAAATTGGTTATTANTAATACATGAACTGTAATAGCTTAGTTTCGTAAGTTTTTAAATTAATATTGTGTTTAACTGTAATGTAATTTAACTTTTAGCAATTACCTATTTTAGTAATATGTATTCTCTAGTTATCTGAAGCATTCTTTCATTCAGTATGTTACATACATTAAATTAAATTCATTTTTTTACATATAGAACATATAGATCAGATTATTTTAAAACAGACATAAACACTTTGAATATAAAATTTACTTTATTCAGGCGAACAAAAACATTCTTAAACCGCAAAGTAATAAATTTTTCAAAATGCAAAATAACAAAAAAAATTCATTATAGTCATACATTGGTTAAAGATGTTGTACTGAATGGTACATGTTTATTGAACACTAGTAATATGTAAGAATTGATCAATAGGAATAAAACATTGTTTTAAAACTTCAATGTATTCAAAAATATTCATAAAATTAAAATTTATTCATTTATACCTATAAAATTTCAGTTCTCAATAGACAATATTAATTTTTAACAATTGTATTTTTGTATTACTACTTTTCCAATGAAAATTTTTACTTTTATGATGTTAAATATTAAACTAAAATCAAGTAATTTTGTAAATTTTAATCAATTTAGAAGTTTATATACTAATAATAATTTATTATAATTTTATAAAAATAATTTATATTATAAATTAAGAAGGTTGCTTTTGCCAAATATATTTTAATTAATAATTACAATCTATCAATAAATGTATATAATATTTTTTTATTGTAGTATGCTTTGAGAATTTTAGCAATAATAATGTACTGTACAGTAGGTAGATTTTAACTATCGATACAATCATATCTTGCAGAAGCATTTATTTTAAACAGTTTGTTTAATCTATATATATTGATATATATGTAATTTTTGGACTTCATGTCTATTCATTTCTGTTCATAGAAGTTAAAACGGAAGAATATCTTTAAACTTATTTATTTTATTGTAATAGTTGCTATATATGATTAACAATTAAATTCTATAAAGAAATCTTTTGTAAATAGAATCTTGTTATGTAAACAATTAGTTGTTTAATGTTACATAAAATGTCAATCTCTTATATGTAATTTAGCACAAGTTATGAAGTGTTTGTAACAGTAGATATATTTTAAATCTTTTATAAAGTGGTTCATAAAATTATATTTTTGTATGCTTATTATAGAACTGTAAATATTATTTGTGAATTATACACTTTAATAGAATATTAAATATTTAATTATAAAAGAAAGAAAATGATTTCTGTACTGTCACTGTCTCTGAAAAATTTTTTTTTTTGTTTTTTTCTTATTTCTCAAATAGAAAATGAAAATAATCTACATTGAATCTAAAATTGTAGAATCAATAATAGATTATTAGTGTTATACATAGCAATTGAGATATTTAAATTTTCAATATTATAACTCTGACATATCTTTTTAATAAAATTTAAATCCTTCAAAAAACATTAAAAAAAATTAATAATATTTTATCTTAAATTTCAAAACTATATATAGTAACAAATAAATATAACTTTTTCACCATGAAATTTATTATTATATTTAAAATATTAATAAAAAAGTATATCTTTTTTATTGATATTGTATACACAATTCATTTATGTTTTCTACTAAGTACAAGTATGTGCCATGTAATGATGGGGAAATGTTCTGAGGAATGTTATCATTTAGGAATTCTGTCATTAAATGTAAATAGATAAATCTATAAGATATAGTCTATTAATCATATAGGCTATATGTAACACAATAATTCTTTATCTTTATAAACATAGAAAAGATGCATATGGCTATAGATTTTTCAGCTGCATTGTAATCTTATGGGATGTCAACCATGTATGAAGCTTGTCATTAAGTGGTGCATACCTGTAATTTTTTTAACTTTGATTTATTTAAAATCAATTAAAACATTTATACATTCAATTATTAAAGTCATATTCTAAAAAAAATTTTTTTAATTCGTATTTATTTGAAAAATTTGCTTTTAATAAATGCTCTGTTTATATATAAATAAATAAAAAAATTATATAGATTATGTACATTTGTTTTCCTGAACTTTGTTGAAAATTATATATAATACAGCAACAAAATAAAAGAAAATTAATAATTATAAAGCTCTTTCTCTAGGATTTTCTAGTAATGATTATTCTTAAAAATATAATAGCTTTGATCCAAACTATAAAAAATATAATGACAAAAGTTAAGTATAAATAAATAAATTAGGTGAGTCTATATTTATTATACAAATCAAATATCCATTCTTACAGCCTCATTAATTATTACAATAATACATGATGTTAATTTTTATAAATATTCCATTGTAAACAATTTGAAACATTATATTCTAGGTATTAATAAATTTTTAGTATACATTTTATATTGCTTCCATGTTATATATTTCATGTTTTAATTATTTCTGGAAATAAAAAAGTTCTATACATACCAAATATATCACATTAAATTATTCTTAAGCAGGAAAATATAACACAAATAATCAATTAATGTAAATGAAGATATGAGTTTTAATAGACTAAATTTTTGATGAAAAATTGGTTATCATATGATAAGGTATACACTTTCCATTAAATATAACATAAATTAATCAACAAAAGTAGTTTGTTAGAAACCAAAATTTTATTTATTTAATGCTCTTGAAAGATATAATTGAAAACATGTCATATTACACAAAAAATCTCGAAAACAATTGAAAACTCTATTTGTTCACAAATATTTTTGGTTTTATATGTATATTTTGTTTATATTCAAGCTATAATACTCAAAAAACAAAAAAAAAAAGATAAATGAAGAATTTTATAAAATTTCTGTTTAATATGATTTAATTATAAAATTAATAAGATAAATTTGAGTTTGTTTTTTGATTTTTTTTTTATAAATAGTGAAAAATAACAAACATTTAAACATGCAATTTGTGTCATAACTTTGGTAAAGAATTTCAGTATGTCTTTCATTATCACATTATGACAACACCTCTCTACAAATGATGTCACATTGGTCGTCATCCATGACAAAGCCTTTGCATTGTCAAAACATAAACACACTGCTAAAGTAACTTTTATCAAAATAAAACATTAAATGACAATAGCATTACATTAATAAAAAATTTTCTCTTTGCTACACCTTTCTAGCAAGTTATTTTACTCCCATGAGTTTGAAACTGTTCTTCATTGACACAATGGGAATGTTGAAGGCATGTGTGTTCATGGGAATGCTTTGTTCTATCACATCTAATCAATATCCATCCATTAATGCCCTTTGTATCTTCTGGATTACATTTCTGAATAAACCATTTTAAACAAATTCAAAAGTTTTTCCCTCAGTCCATGAGATGTGCTACAGTTTTTATATTTTCTTTTTCTTTGGTAATATTCTGTAAATAAATTTTATCAAATTTTTTTGAAAAATTCATTTTTAACAAGTCTACCACAGTAAATAACTGCTTAACTTGTAAATATAATAGTGCTTGTTCTTAGTCTTGATGAATATCAAAGTTCTCTGCATATGCAAAAATAATTTGTTTGATTTGACAGACTTAGAGACAAAGACAACCTACAATTCTATAACATTACTTATCTTAACGTTTTTTTGACTTCAAACTTGTAAAAACAAGAACTGATGAGTCATTTGTAACATACAAATAATGAGAATGTGATAATGTAAATTTCACAGCATTATAGTCACAGAGATTGCACAAATCACTTTTAGTATGGCCACAACAGATTATAATGTGTTACTGGCTACAGTAAAGTATACGTATACATTTACCTTTACCATCTTTTAGTGTTCCTATAAAAATGTAAGTGTAAAAACTAAATTTTTTAAATAATATATTTTAAATGTGACATATTGCATTAAAAAAGCATATATGACACTGATTGATAGTAAATGTGAAACATGACACCATAAGGATCATTTCCCTTGCCTTTCTCATTACATTATATCACATTCCAAACTATTCTCCCTTCCTTATCGGGTGTGACATCATTTATGGACAGCCTATTATTATTAAACCCTTTATTGTAAATATCATAGAAATTCTATATTTAACAATTAATTAATAATAGTAATTGATTATAAACTTAAACAAAAGTAGCAGATACATACAAGAAAACTTTAAAACAGATTAACAATTATGGATTGAATATGTCATTTTTAAAATATTAGTCAAACGGAAAAATAGCTCAAAAATTACTGTTTTTTGGACAAAAAATGAATTTATATTTATTTTAGAAATGTTAGAAATATACAAAACTTTATTGAAGTTTATTTTTTTTTTTTTTACAAAACACAAAATAAACATATTGTAATTATTTTATTTATAATTATAAAAATACCTAAACTTCATAATCAATTAAAAAGTTCAGTGTTGAGTTATAATGAATAAATTAAGTAATTGTGCAACACACTTATAGTATGTTTACACGATGAAAGTTAATTGGGATAAGATTAATCCTGATTAAGTTAACCAGGAATAATGAGAATATAGATCAAGACAGTGTTCATACAGAATGCAACTTGGGGTACATTCCTAAAGTCAAACTAGTTAAACGCGTTAGTAACAAATTGTTCGAAAAGTAGTAGTCTTGCTCAGTGTGCATGCTCTGCGGTGATGACATTTCGAATGAAACTCTAAAGAAGTTCACAAAGGAAAGAGTTAGTTTACTTTGTTAAGAAAATGGTGCCAGACAATATCGATGTTTCTAAATCTACTCGAGTGTTTATATTGTGAATTAAAAGGTGAAATGATTGAAATAACTGTCCACCCGAAGCAATCTAAGAAAAATATTTCGGATAAGGCTGCAGTAGCAACATTCATATTTTCAATTTTAGAAACATCTATTTAGTTATAAATGAATCATTCAAAAAGTCTAATGAAATAAGAATAACAATGACCTCATCATTCTCATTTAACTTATTCGACTTTACGAACGTACCCTTGATTTAAGTTAACATGATGTCATTCCAGCAGTGGTTCAATGCTGTGATTCATGTCACTAATCCACTTAAAGAAGATTAACTCAATTGCAGAAAGGGTATTAAAATAACCCAGCTTTTAGAATATTCAGCATGATCAGCTAACTCTGTTTTGTTCAATTGAAAAATGTTAACTGGGTTCAAAGGCTTGATTGGGGGTTAACTGTCCTCGTGTAAATTTAGTATTAGGATTGCATCCTACAACTCTGGGGACCCAGAATTTGATCCGGACAATTGAAAAAATCATGGCCCTGCCCATTGTGATTATGGTTAAACTTAGTATGCCAGAATCACAGTTTGTGTAATATGAGAATATTATATTTTTATTTAAAATAAAAAACAAACACAAAATTTTAATAAATTTATTTAAAATACATTTAGAATAAGTAAAAATAATTGCAATATTTTAAATTTCACTATATTAAAATGTAATTCTGTCACTCAAATTATGTTTTATACTGGTAAATTAAATCTTGATTTTTACATGTACTCAAAAATATTAATGGCTGAGGTAAATTTTTAAATTAACACAATGAGCATAATTGAACCAAAAAAATTTAATTTACAATCTTATGCTGATGACTATAAAGTAAATTTTTAATTTAATAAGAATTTTTTCTTTCATTAAACTAAAAATTTATACATATAGCTAGTACAAATATTAATATTTTTAATAACTAATAATTGTCTGGATCAGAAGTAACATTAATTAAATAATTTACATTTGTAATCCGAGTACTTCGGTCTTTTAAGTGTTCCACATCCAATATTCATTCGTGAAGATTTAAGACTGCAATTAATTCAGATGATTTTTTATTTACTATTAAAGTATCATCAGAGTTGGAATGCTTTAAACACTGAATTAGTTGGATTACAAATGTAAGTTATTTAATTTATACTTATATTTTTATTCATTATAAACATTAGTATTTTTTTAAAATAGATTCAGATTGAAAAATGATGAATAAAATAAAACTTTGTTGCAAGTTATGAAATTTTATACTTTTATTTTATTTTAATAACAATTAAAACAAGAATATTTCGTATTATTATATATTTTTTACAAAACATTAATACTTTATTGATACTAAAAGTATATTTTTATATACACTTACGTTAAATATATGTATTTTATTACAATAAAAAAAATAATTTTAGGGAAAAGTTAAGGATTTCTATAATATTTGTAAGTTTATTGCTCTTAATTGAGAAATAATGAATGCAGAAAATAAATTTAGTGAGTACATTCTTATCAGTTCAGGTTCTTATTGACGTGAAGGTAGAACTCCGATTATCCAAATGTCACTTAACTGAATATCCAGTTATCCAAACCACCACTTACATCACACTGCAATCCTCTTATGTTATGCAATAACATGCTCAGTGATTCCTATTTGCTATAACAGATCCAAATGATAAGTAGGATGCTACTTGCACATTAATTATAAATAAATACAATACTGTGCTGTTACCCTCTAATTTCATTCTTTATGTGTTAATCCATTTATCTGAAATTTTGTTTATCCGAATCGTCTGCAGAGCAAATCAATTCAGATAATCAGAGTTCTACTGTGTGTAAATTTAGACCTCCACAGATTACAAGTTAAATGTAAGTTTAATTTTAATTTCTTCAGCTTTTCTCAATTTCTATTTACAAAAAGATTGAATATGAATATATTAATAGATGTAATGTGTTAAATTATTTAATTAGTAATTACTTGATTGTTTTCAAAATTAGAAAAATATTAAAAAATTGTACAAAATATCATGACCAAGATTTTAACAGCACTGTTGTTAATACATTGCACAGGTTATATCAAAAAAAACAAAACTTCAGGAGTTTATAAACTCCTGCAATTTTGGGAACTCTAATGAAGATACAGAAAGTAATTAAATAATATAAACTTTAATTTTGAAACATAAATAAATAATCAAATATTTTCTACCTGGTATAAAAAAACAAAACCAAAAGAATAACAATAATAATAATGTTTATTCTAAAAAAAATAATAAGTAAAGCTATTCCAAAATACATATCTTCAAGCATTTGAGACAGTGGGCATATGACCAATAGCTGCTGCAGTAAAAAGAGTAATATAGTTAATACAGGTGCTCCCCTACTTAAGAACAGGTTAGGTTTCTGAGGTTTTGTCCTAAAAAGTTCATTTGTACATAGAATAATCATATATTTTAGTGTTTGATCCTTCAATGTACTTAATAGAATACGTTACGCTCATTTACCTGCTTGCATTTACTAGTTAGCAGTGAGTGTTTCAAATGCAGTTTTTTTTACCCAATGCACTTAGTTTTATAATTTCAAGTTTAGTTTCCATGGTAATAGAGCAAACTTCTTGTATTTATCTCCACTTCTAGATTTACTATTAGGTTGTTCAGAAAGTAAGTTCGTTTTTTTTTTTACCATTAGAGGGATTAGTCGTATTTTTTCCACCATTTTCATTCTAAACCATATTATCATTATATATTTTAACAGCTAGCATTTTAAGGCTTATTTGTAAAAAATTTTGTTTGATTTCGTGCAATTGTTTATTTTTTGTGTCCCATCAAATATGGAAGATTGAAAGCAGAATTTTCTGCATATTTTGCTCTTTTATTACCGAAAAGGTAACAATGTTGTTCAAGCAAGAAAAAAATTGTGACGTGTATGGAGAAGATGTATTGACAGAATGACAGTGCCAAAAGTGGTTTGCAAAATTTCGTACTGGCAATTTCGATATTGAAGATGCACCATGTTCTGGAAGGCCAGTTAAAGTTGATAAAGACAAAATAAAGGCATTGATTGAAGCAAACCGCCAAATAACAACAAGAGAAATCACTAACAGATTAAATTTGTCCAATTCAACTGTTTATGACCACTTGAAACAACTTGGTTTCGTTTCAAAGCTTAATATATGAGTTCCACATGTTCTTAAAGAGAGATGCTCTCTTTGGTGGGATTTTAAGGAAATTTTTTTTTGGAGATTTTACCAGACAATTTAACAATTGATTCGAAAGTGTACTGCCATCGAGTAAACAAATTGAGTAATATCATCAAACAGAAAAGGCAGCCAGACTTGATCAAAACAGGTGTAGTGTTTTACCACGATAATGTCAAATTTCACACAAGTTTGGTAACTGGTCAGAAACTGTTATAACTTAGACGGAGGTGTTTTCACACCAACCATATTCGCCAGATCGAGCACACTCAGATTATTACTTGTTCCGGTCTATACAAATTTTTTTTTAACTGTAAGACATTTACTTGAAATGACAATGTCAAAAATCACTTGGATCGGTTTTTTGTAAGCAGCGATCAAAACTTTTATGAATGTGAAATCATGCTACTACCAGAAACAATGACAACAGGTATTTTGACCAAAATGGTTGATATATAATTCAATAAAATATTTATTTATTATAAAAATATTGTTTTTTTTTCCACAAAAAAAAGCGAACTTACTTTCTGAACAACCCAATATTATGTTTTGGATGCATTTTTGAAGCATTAATTATAAAAGTTTATAAAAATTGCAAACAATAGTAAAAAATGTCATTACACCAACATTACCAACTTCAACTCCATCTCATAAGCAGTAACAGAACATCAGAATTCTCACAAAAACAAAAAATGATGATATACAATAGATATAAATTCACATTAATTATTTACTAAAATTTATTATTTATACTGGCCAAAGACTGACCCCATGATTGAAAGAAAACTATAGAATCTGTGCAAAACTCTAAGTGTATAGTCAAATTGTTTAAGTAGGTGAAAGTGAGCTCCTGTACCTTTTTCTCTGGTATTTTTATGACCAGATATTGGTTTGACAGAGGATTAAATAAATTTCAAAGCTAAGTGAGGCAGCCATAGGGAGGGAAAATCCATTGAGATATAGCCTACAATATTCTGCATATTAGACAGGCGCGCACACTTATTATATAAATAATTCCAATTTCTTATTTTGTTTAAAAGTGAAAAAATTATTAGGCCAATATAAAATTCCAAAACAACCATTAAAATTTGTTTCTTCTACATACACAATTTTATGAAAAATAAATTAACTTTTTACGTAGGCTGTTTTTTTTTTCAAGCTCCGATGGTCCATAAAAAAAAAAGACAATTGTAAATAACATAATGAATTTATTACCAAAAGTTAGGTACAAACATGGTTACTTTTTGACATAGTCACTGTGAAGATTGAGGCATTTATCATATCTGTGGATGAGTTTTTCCATCCCCTTGTCATAGAATGTTGCCGCCAATAACTTGATATGAGCCCTAACGTTTTTTTGAAGATCGTCGTTAGTCTCAAACCTCTGCCTTCCTAGCCACTTTTCCTTTTCGGGAAAGAGGTGGAAATCGCTCGGTGCTAAATCAGGGCTGTACGCTGGGTGTTTAAAGGTGGTGAAGACTTCCACCTTTCAGACTTCCACCCAGCTTAAAACTTTTTAATGTGTGAAGACTTCATCTCTTTCCTGAACTGAAAACGTGCCTAGCAGGGCAGAGGTTTGAAACTAATGAACTAATGATGATCTCCAAAAAAAACAACATTGTTTAGGCCATCTCAATTCACTGGCAGCAACATTCTATGACAAGGGGATGGAAAAACTCATCCAGAGATATATATGATAAATGTCTCAATCTTCACAGTGATTATGTTGAAAGGTAACCATGTTTGTACCTAACTTTTGGTAATAAATTCATTTTGTTATTTACACTTGTCTTTTTTTGAGGACCATCAGAGCTTGAAAAAAGAACAGACCTCGTATATCTAATAATTTATCATCATACTAATTTGAATTCATGCATATAATAATACTTATTTTTATATATTAATTTAATCTCTTAATTTTATTCAGAACTATATACAGTACTGAAATCATCAAAATTTTTAATCATAATTAACTTTCATGCTATTTTTAAGTGCTTATCCTGAACTGTCCTGAAAATGTCAGAATAAAATTGCTGATTACTACTGTTTCCATTCAACGTTTAATCTGTCATATAAACTGATTATAATATCAATACACTTCATTAAGTAAGATTAAATTAAATAGATATTATATAAAGATTCATAGAAGATTCATAGTAAGTACAGTAATACCCCGAACTTATGCGATAGGTGGGACCGAGAGATAACTGCGTAAGTCGAAGTCGTGTAAGTTCGCAATTTGTGTAAAATCCAAGTCGGATGTATGTAAGCTAATAAATGTTCTCGTTAGTCTTATCTCGTGTTTTGATTTGTTCACGGTTACAAGAAATCACCACATAGTCTTTTAAGTCTCCGTAGATATAACAAACACAGAAATAAATAACACAAAATAAATTGTAGCTATGTGTCGAATTCTGCGCGACACATCCGAACATGTAAGCTGAACAATAGTGTGGGGGGAGTGAGTAATCAATAGTTGCATGGCGCTCAAACAAAAGACGAATCTACGAGATTTGAAAATCACATAACTCCGAGTTCGCGTAAGTCAGGGTAGCATAACTCGAGGTATTACTGTAGTCTTATGGAATAACAAGCAAAACTTAATATTAAAATTAATGAGATTCTGTTTTATAGGGTGATAAAGTGAGAAGTGATATATATATCACATATATATATCTGTGTGTGTGTAAGCAAGAAACAGTGAATAGAACTTCTAGGCAGGCTTTTAAAATTTAAAACCTTCCTCTATCCATCCAGTGATGTGTAGACTATGTTTCCATCCCTTACAGCCAGGGATGGGCTGCCCGCGGCCCGCAGTAATATTTTTTGTGGCCAGCGTAAAATATGAATAAATATATCAATTTCTCAGCTTAAGGAAGTATGCAGCACAAATTCAAATGTTATTTTCTACAACTTATGTATGTAAATAATTTTCCACAATGAATTTAGTAAAAATTAAAACAAAAAACCAACTAACAGAAACATCAACACTAATTTAAAGCTAGCAGTGACTAATATTTAATGAAATATTTCCAATATATTCCATTTATGCCAATTCCAGAAGCTAAATTAAGTATACCTATGCTAATTTATAATTATATATGAATAAATAATTGTGATTTACCAACATTTTTTTCCCTCTTTTCTCTTTTATGCAGCCCACGTCAGTTCAAAGGTTTTGAAATGCGTCCCTTACATAGAAAAAGGTTGAAATAAAAATCCAAAATACTGTTCCATCTTTCTAATAACCCTGTATAGTTTCAATAGGAAATAATAAGTTCAATTGTCTTACTCAATCTACAATTTCTGTAATTTCCAATCAGGCAGGAGGATCTAGTCATTGGTTCCAATCAGGCAAGATCCAATCAATCACTGGTCTTACAAGGGAAGGTTATGATATAGTCCTTATAATTTCACTAAAACCATTTGTATGGATAAATCTTAGTATAAACCTTTATTGAGCAAAAAGTGTACTTCTCAAATGTTTTCAAGATCAGTTTAAATTTCCAAGAAACCTAGAGCAAGTTTTGAAGAATCTTTCACTAAAAACTGCTTGGCTCGACAGTGCGGTTCTAACTTATTTTTATGAGATCTCTAGTTTGAGTCTATACAAGCGAACATTTTTAAATCAATGTGATTTTTACATAAAATAATTGTAAATCGCTTATTACATCAATTAGAAAATTTGAAGAATGCACTGAAAATTCTCACACAGAGTGCTGGTAAGGCTGGAGAAGAATTGGTCATCTCCAGCCTTACCAGCTGGAGATGTTTGACATGATTCTCAGGATAGAAATACAATTATTAATATACAAGAATTATGAAAGTCATTTACAAATTTTACAGATAAAATATAAACTAATGCATAATTTTTCTTTAAAAAAGCAAATTAATACTTAATATAATCCTAAGATATCTTCAATAATTAACTAGCCAAGTAAAATCGACTCAACTAGTAAGAAAATAATCCATTGGAATTGTCTAAATCACATTCACATTTACATTTAGTTCAATCAGTTTGTGAATGATCATTCACAGAAAATATGTTAATGTTTTCAATTAATTAATTATTTTCTTTCTAATAAAGATTCTGTTTGACAGATTTGTAAAAGGAATTGAATGAAAGGAAAACATAATAAATAATTGATAAGTTAGAGAGAGGAATGAAAAAGACTGGATGTATTTTATAGAGTATATTTTCCATATTTTTTCTTTTATTCTTTAAATCTAAAGTATATTTTAATAATTTTCATACCTGAATATATTTTATTAATATTAAAATTTGAACAATAATTATAGAATTCTCAATGACACGTACAGTAATAAATAACAATAATTTCCACTTTTTTTTTTTACTTTCAAAGCTCTCTAAATCTGTAGACACATATTTAATTTTAACAATTTGTTACTGGGAATAATAATAATATTATAAAGCACTTGAAAAGGTGCAATAAATAAGGTTCAGGGCCATAAAGTTCAGCTTTACCTACCCCTTATTGCATGAAAGGTTTGCTTCAGTATGTAAGCTGCTTTTCATTAGCTCTGCATATAAATGATTCTTATGCACACATTTGTATACATGAATTAACGGTAAAGATTGAATGCACTCTATGAAGGAAAGAAACTGAAAATTAGTAATGTTCTGTAATGAAAGATATTGTGATTTTATTATTATATTTTTGGGAAAGTAAACACATGTGAATGTTTTGTGTACACTGTATGCTGAATTAAAGGCCTCTATGGGTCCATGAATTCTAATTTTGGAAATGCTAATAAATATACTACTGTTATGGAATTTTTATTTTTCCTAATCAGTATTCTCTAATTATCTTATAGATAAAGTATATATTATTGCTATTTCGAAAGGTAGAAATATAATTCTAATCAAACTAGATTCATTGAATATTAGAAGACAGATATACAAGTGAACGACAGATTTTTAAGTGTTGTTTATTTTAAAACATGTTTTTTTTTTTTTTTTCAGAGGAATTACCTTATTTGGAAGTACCTCTTCACACAGTTTTTAAATTAACACCAGTGGCATATGGATGCGATTTGGAAGATTTTAAAGTGCCTATTGAAGCCGTTGACACTCATCGTCCAAAACCCGAAGTAGATATCCTCTTTTTCATCTTTCTTTTCAAATATAAAGAAAAAATTATGAACTGTTGTTTTGTTTTTAGATTCCAGGATTTTTAGAAGAAAAATTCCGTTTTAAATCAGCAAACATTATCGAAGATCCTTGAAAATCTGCTGAGACGATTTGGAGTATTTTTATATTTGTATAGCCAAGCTGAAATTTTGCAGAACCAAAGATATTTTTATCCCAGATTGTATTTTTTGTAATTATGTCATTCCAAAATGTTTAAATGTTTTCATTCCAAATTTGATTTTGATGATGATGATGATGATTTGTTATATACCAATGCATTTTTTCCCTCTCCCTTTTAAGAAAAATAAATATTTTTGTTTTAATCATGTTCAATAAGATTTGAATGAACAAACTACATATAATAAAAAGGCACATCAGCATGGTTCAGAAAATTTTTTATTAAAAATAGAAAAGGCAAGTAAAAAGTAACTGAAAAATAACTTTTCTACTGTTTTTATTAATAGTATTATATAAATTTTTCTACTCAATTTAGGTCACAAAAATAGAAACTTTTAAGAATTTATAGATCTTATACAGGATGTTAGCAAACATCTCTGGCTGAATTTTTTTAAATAATTGACTAGGGAATCTGCCAGATTATATCCAGCTATAACATGGCTACTATTTAATTATTAATAATCTGGTAATCATTTTGCCGTAATCAAAAATCAGTTGTTTATATTTATTTCAAAAATTAGTAAGGCATCACTGTAGACCCAACCTTTTTCTTATATTTTAAGAAAAACTTTTTCCGTCATTGACTCTTTTCAATATTATACAGACACACAAGCACAAATACCTGATCTATTTTAATCAATCCGCTGAAATAAATCAGAAAATATGCATCCTACTAAATGAAAATGCTAACTTAGAAAACCCCGTGAAGTCTATTGATTTCATCATAATGGTTTCATTTTCACAAATTGCAGTGTTAACTTCATTTTCTTAAATGGGAACCCTCATTTTTTATTGCATACAAATACGAGTCACTTAGATTTTACAAATACGTGAGCCGTTCACAGCCCGGTACACATATTTGTAAAATCTAAGTGACTCATACAACACGGAATTATCTTCCGTATTATGGGGGGTCTACTGTATTCTGCATCAAAAATAAATTTTTATCTAAAACTTTTTTTTACAAATAATGAACTTTAACACACTGTGGCACTAGTTTTTGTATAAGCCATCAAGTGTGTGATAAAGAGGAAATATTGACTTTGATTCCACCAAATAATAGTTTTCTAGTAATTTTTTAACCATTTTTCTTCCTTTTTTTTTTCAGCAACCTTCATAGATATCTATAGATTCACGTGTGCCCCATACGGCGACCACCTAAGACTTTAAAAGCTCATAACTTCTGGTAAGTGCAACTTTAAAAAAATGTTTTTGACATAGAATTGTATATGTGCAATAAATAAATAAGGGTTTCCTTTTAAGAATGTGGAATTGACCTCATTTTCACCACTTGTAGCACCTTCTATTATAAAACTTGATAGGCTTTAAAGGGACACAAGATGGGACTAACATTTTTGGTTTTTTGAATTATTTCAGTGGTTTGATTAAAATAGACCACCTTGTACATATACAACAGACCTTTTTACATAATTTTTTACACTCAATTAAATTTAGGAAGATGGCTTTTAAAAATTATGTTTAATGTTTTTAATAGATAAAAAATTTATTAAAAAATATTAAGAAAAATTATTATTAACTTTTTGTATTTACCAAATTCAGGTATTGAACTTCTTAAAAATATTAAATTTTGATAAAACTTTGTAGTTATCTTTTTCACTTTCATCTTGGATAAAAAGTTGAGAATGTTAAAATAATCGTAAACTGGTATTAAAAGACTTTAAAATCATTACTTTATGTTGTTTTATTTTTCTCATAAAAGCGTTATGATCTTCCGATTCTCATCAGTATGTTATTACACATCATAGGACAGTTTTGTCTATAAACAATANTAACTAGCCAAGTAAAATCGACTCAACTAGTAAGAAAATAATCCATTGGAATTGTCTAAATCACATTCACATTTACATTTAGTTCAATCAGTTTGTGAATGATCATTCACAGAAAATATGTTAATGTTTTCAATTAATTAATTATTTTCTTTCTAATAAAGATTCTGTTTGACAGATTTGTAAAAGGAATTGAATGAAAGGAAAACATAATAAATAATTGATAAGTTAGAGAGAGGAATGAAAAAGACTGGATGTATTTTATAGAGTATATTTTCCATATTTTTTCTTTTATTCTTTAAATCTAAAGTATATTTTAATAATTTTCATACCTGAATATATTTTATTAATATTAAAATTTGAACAATAATTATAGAATTCTCAATGACACGTACAGTAATAAATAACAATAATTTCCACTTTTTTTTTTACTTTCAAAGCTCTCTAAATCTGTAGACACATATTTAATTTTAACAATTTGTTACTGGGAATAATAATAATATTATAAAGCACTTGAAAAGGTGCAATAAATAAGGTTCAGGGCCATAAAGTTCAGCTTTACCTACCCCTTATTGCATGAAAGGTTTGCTTCAGTATGTAAGCTGCTTTTCATTAGCTCTGCATATAAATGATTCTTATGCACACATTTGTATACATGAATTAACGGTAAAGATTGAATGCACTCTATGAAGGAAAGAAACTGAAAATTAGTAATGTTCTGTAATGAAAGATATTGTGATTTTATTATTATATTTTTGGGAAAGTAAACACATGTGAATGTTTTGTGTACACTGTATGCTGAATTAAAGGCCTCTATGGGTCCATGAATTCTAATTTTGGAAATGCTAATAAATATACTACTGTTATGGAATTTTTATTTTTCCTAATCAGTATTCTCTAATTATCTTATAGATAAAGTATATATTATTGCTATTTCGAAAGGTAGAAATATAATTCTAATCAAACTAGATTCATTGAATATTAGAAGACAGATATACAAGTGAACGACAGATTTTTAAGTGTTGTTTATTTTAAAACATGTTTTTTTTTTTTTTTTCAGAGGAATTACCTTATTTGGAAGTACCTCTTCACACAGTTTTTAAATTAACACCAGTGGCATATGGATGCGATTTGGAAGATTTTAAAGTGCCTATTGAAGCCGTTGACACTCATCGTCCAAAACCCGAAGTAGATATCCTCTTTTTCATCTTTCTTTTCAAATATAAAGAAAAAATTATGAACTGTTGTTTTGTTTTTAGATTCCAGGATTTTTAGAAGAAAAATTCCGTTTTAAATCAGCAAACATTATCGAAGATCCTTGAAAATCTGCTGAGACGATTTGGAGTATTTTTATATTTGTATAGCCAAGCTGAAATTTTGCAGAACCAAAGATATTTTTATCCCAGATTGTATTTTTTGTAATTATGTCATTCCAAAATGTTTAAATGTTTTCATTCCAAATTTGATTTTGATGATGATGATTTGTTATATACCAATGCATTTTTTCCCTCTCCCTTTTAAGAAAAATAAATATTTTTGTTTTAATCATGTTCAATAAGATTTGAATGAACAAACTACATATAATAAAAAGGCACATCAGCATGGTTCAGAAAATTTTTTATTAAAAATAGAAAAGGCAAGTAAAAAGTAACTGAAAAATAACTTTTCTACTGTTTTTATTAATAGTATTATATAAATTTTTCTACTCAATTTAGGTCACAAAAATAGAAACTTTTAAGAATTTATAGATCTTATACAGGATGTTAGCAAACATCTCTGGCTGAATTTTTTTAAATAATTGACTAGGGAATCTGCCAGATTATATCCAGCTATAACATGGCTACTATTTAATTATTAATAATCTGGTAATCATTTTGCCGTAATCAAAAATCAGTTGTTTATATTTATTTCAAAAATTAGTAAGGCATCACTGTAGACCCAACCTTTTTCTTATATTTTAAGAAAAATTTTTTCCGTCATTGACTCTTTTCAATATTATACAGACACACAAGCACAAATACCTGATCTATTTTAATCAATCCGCTGAAATAAATCAGAAAATATGCATCCTACTAAATGAAAATGCTAACTTAGAAAACCCCGTGAAGTCTATTGATTTCATCATAATGGTTTCATTTTCACAAATTGCAGTGTTAACTTCATTTTCTTAAATGGGAACCCTCATTTTTTATTGCATACAAATACGAGTCACTTAGATTTTACAAATACGTGAGCCGTTCACAGCCCGGTACACATATTTGTAAAATCTAAGTGACTCATACAACACGGAATTATCTTCCGTATTATGGGGGGTCTACTGTATTCTGCATCAAAAATTAATTTTTATCTAAAACTTTTTTTTACAAATAATGAACTTTAACACACTGTGGCACTAGTTTTTGTATAAGCCATCAAGTGTGTGATAAAGAGGAAATATTGACTTTGATTCCACCAAATAATAGTTTTCTAGTAATTTTTTAACCATTTTTCTTCCTTTTTTTTTTCAGCAACCTTCATAGATATCTATAGATTCACGTGTGCCCCATACGGCGACCACCTAAGACTTTAAAAGCTCATAACTTCTGGTAAGTGCAACTTTAAAAAAATGTTTTTGACATAGAATTGTATATGTGCAATAAATAAATAAGGGTTTCCTTTTAAGAATGTGGAATTGACCTCATTTTCACCACTTGTAGCACCTTCTATTATAAAACTTGATAGGCTTTAAAGGGACACAAGATGGGACTAACATTTTTGGTTTTTTGAATTATTTCAGTGGTTTGATTAAAATAGACCACCTTGTACATATACAACAGACCTTTTTACATAATTTTTTACACTCAATTAAATTTAGGAAGATGGCTTTTAAAAATTATGTTTAATGTTTTTAATAGATAAAAAATTTATTAAAACCAACAAGATTTGAAACACCAACTTCATGATTATGATGCTACCAGCCACTCTACAAATAATAGAAATTCTAAAGGTTTTAAGTTTAAGTGATTTGCAATTTTCAACCTCAATTTTCTTGTTTAATTTTGAGTACTGCTCCTTATGCTTGGCACACATCAGTCGTTGGGGTGCACTATAACCTTGTTGACCCCGATGTCATGCTATCTCTTTGGATTGAATGAAAAAAGTAAAGTTTACCTATAATAAATGTGGTTTAATTAATTAATTGATTGTAAAATTTAACATCTGTTTAAATCAATCATATCAGGTATATTATGCTTTGAGTTTAGGAAAATGTTTATACAATGCCATACAAACATTAAAATGTGATTTGAAATTTTTCAAATGGAACTTTTTAAACTAAAGGATACAAAACATATGAGGCATCCCAAAAGCTGTCGACAACGAAAAATTGCAGGAAATTTGTCAATTGTTAACAAACACCAAAAATATTAAGAGAAACAGCACAATGCAAGCTCATTTTATCACTTATAAGATACCACTCGTGTATCAAAGTTTTGACCAAGTTATTAAAAGTTATTTTTCAAAGTGTTTCTTTCTGCAAATCAAAATTTATTGCAACAAACTAAATGCTATTTACATAACCATATTAGTAATAAAAAGAATTTTATTCTGAAGTCACAATCATTATTCCAGTTGTATATACAAAAATATCCAATTGTCACTGGCAATATTGTCGGGGCTGTGGTAATTTTTGACATTCAAAAGAGGGCTTTCATAAAGATTGATTTTTATCGACGCCGATGTAATTCGAAATTTACAATTTAAGTGTTTTTTCAACAGCTACAATACCTTCCTGTTTTAGCCTTCTTAACATGGGTTTGTATATGTCTTGTGTCATGGGCACTTGCATTCCTTTCTTTTGAATTTCTCCTAATAATAAAAACAATGCCATTAACAAAGAATGCAGATATTCTAATTATTTCATGGGATCAAAATAGATATCTACCTTCCAACACCATTTTGGTTGCTATGGCGGTGGGATAACCAACAGTTTTTGCCATGGCCGAATATCCGCCGACGTCTCCATACACGACGAGGTTGATCTGTCTCAGTTCCTAAAGTAATAATGCAATTAAAGAAAGCAATTTCAAATCGATACAGACGACAATACAAACCTTTTTACTATCTGGCCACTGGATTTCTACATTGTGCCTCAAGATAATACAATCTCTTTCGTTGGGTTCTGAAAAGTAATATCAATCATGAGCTAAAGCAAGAATGGGCAACTTTTTGTTACATCAAATAAAGAAAATGAAATTATGCATACGATAAGCAAGTTTATTGCTTAAGAAATGCGTCAATGTATCCAAAGGAGTCGATAATTTTACCAATGGTTCTTCTTCCAAGAGACCTAATCTGAAAACGATAAATACGATCAGACAACATATGAAAACTTAATCCTAACGTATGTAAAAATCTTACTTTTCTATGGCTTCCACTTGGTACTCAGATTTATTCAATTGTTCGAACAGAAGGTTTTTCAGATTTGAAGTGAGAATGTTATCTTGCTGACCGAGCAGAGTACACATGAATTGTTTCTACGATCATTTAATACACATTTGTAAGTATTTAATTGTAAAACAACAGAGATTAAAGAAAAATTCCATCTCACCCACGTAATTTCAGGACCTCTGGGATGCAGGCAGGGATGGGGCTCATTATTTATTAATCCTATTTTTAGAAGTCCTTTGATTACCTCACAATATCCCTTGAAATGAGAAATATAATATTGAGTAACACTAATTTAGTAAAAAGTATAAAATTTTTGTGTTTTTTAATGGAATGATGATGTCTTATTTTGAAATTTATTATATTTTAAACCATGATTTATAGACCAGTGCCAGTCTGTAATAAGATTTCACTTGGTACATATTAAAACTGTTATAACTTTACTATGCTTAAAGCTTTGATTATTCTAGAGTATTTGACAAAAAAACCATTTGTCAAGCCCAAGAAAGGGAAATTGTCCAAAACTACACACTGCCAACTTAGATGTTAACCAATATCATGCATTCTGGAACACTCCTCCTAGTCACATTGTTTGCATCCCATTTCAGAATATTGTAAAGGTTATAATTTTATTTCTAATTCTAATGTCATTCGATTGTGCATATGTGCATGCATCAATTATCGGGACCATGGCACCTAACAACTCGAATGCTCCGATATGGAGCTGTTTGGCTGCAGATCGAACAGACGGTAAATTCTAAATTCCACAGAAGTCAAGTTATGGATATTGCTTAATATTTTATTAAATTTTATGTCTATTGTTGACTGCTATAAGGCTAAATAGATGTGAATTCCAAATTCTAGATATTTTCATAACTTAAACTTTCAACTGTTATTTATCATATAACATGCAAGTTTATTGTGATTAAAATCTGTCAAAATATAGTATTTATTTAAGAACAAATTCCTTATTAAGTCTGACTCAATATGAAAATGAAGTTTCCAATTAATTAACAAGATTTTGGGAAGATTTTTAGTATAAAATATTTACCCTATATCGAAGAGTTCCCCTCAGGACTGTGTGAGCGTTATTAATACCATATATATCTTTATAAACTGTCGAATCTCTGTTTGGAAAACCTTCCAGGTTGAATCCCGGCAAAAAGTTTATGTCTTTAACAGAATCCATCAGTGCACCGCCGGCAGAAATCTCTACTAACTGTTTTAAAATGAAATCCAAAATTAATAAATTATCACAAAAATCAAGAACCGACTCAAAGTCTCGATGTACCTGGTCGTCTTTAATATATCTTGCCAATGACAGTGTGTTCATCAGAACACCTTTTGGATTCCAGCTGTGAGAGAAAAATGTAATTTTGCTAAATATAATAAATTATTTCAAATTACAAATTGCACTTACCTAAATTTGTATCTGAGAGGATTGTCGGAATTCTCGGGTGCAGGAAGTCCACCACAGTATGACTCAAAAGAAGTTACCTGCAGAACATACCAAAACTCATTCTAAGAGAATCTCATTTAAATTAATTATCATTTATTTAAATTAATGACGACAAAAGCACAAATGGATTATTTAATGTTAAAATTTAAAAAAAAACAAATTTATTTTAATAAAAGAGTATGTGTTTCAATAGCATTTTGCATATCAAATATCTTCAAGCTTGTGCTATAAATTTAAGAAACAGTGAAATTGCTTGTATTAAAGGACAGATTTGTTTTGAAAAACGGTTTAAAACAAGGTTGTAAAAAACTTTGTCTCAAAAGGGATTCTTTTAACATGGTCTAGTAGCCCTAAAATAAAAAATTTGCATGTTCTTGGATGCAGAAACGAGGAGAGGATATTGTTTTTATATACAATGCCTCGTAAAACAAATTTTCTTAATACAAAATTCCTGTGTGAGGGTTGATAGATAAGGTCTCAATTTTTTAATGAAATTATTCTACTTCTTTCCAAACTGATGTGACCAGTTTAAAATAAATGATTTTATCACTATTTTAATCATATATATTCAGGTTTTCAACACAATTGCTATTTAGAGTGATGCTATTTTTCCATGTTTGATCTGTTTTTGAATTCTCTACACCAACAGTGGCGACCCCTTTTTATATAAGCCAAGTGACTCGCGACCCTGATACTATTGAAAAAGACATTTTTAATAAGGTAATTATACTAAAAAACTAATTTCGTTGTTTTTTTTAATTTTAGTTTAAATTATGTCTAATAATTTAATGTGATAGTTGAAATTGTATGTTATTAACCAGCCTTAAAATTTGCAGGCAAGTTTTTGTTAGCGCCAACCTCATGTCATTCTCAACATTTAATTTATTCCTCTCAAACTCTCAACACATGATTCAACCAACTGTGACGGAATAGCGTACCTAGATTACACTTATTTTAATTTTTAAAAAATACAGTCGACCCCCCTATAACACGGTAGATACATTCCGTTTTTTATGAAATTGATGTTTTAGGAGACCTTGCCAATCACAGCCCAACACGTGTGAAGTTTATGGACTAAGGCTGTTTGAAAGGTTTTCTTTCATAAGATTAATCGATTCCTAGACTAATTCGACTCAACATTTCCAAAATACGTATATTTTTTTGGGAATAATCTGTATAAACTATGCTATAAACAAAAAATTGTAGGATTACTTACCCCNGAAAGCCCGTCGCGACCCATAGGTTGGGAACCCGTGGTCTAGATAGTATTTCCATGCATTTGGTACATGAATGGCATCCATGTTGATGCAGGCTCCACTCTTGTCTGCCCTGTAGATCTCTACAGCTTCTAATGTTTTGCCAGTCAAAGGCCCTGTGCATTAGCATAGCTTGGACCCAACGGGGAAATCCGCAGATCACTGGCGTACCATGCCATGTATTAAAACATTAGAAAGTTAGAAGCTGTAGAGATCTACAGGGTGGACAAAAGTGGAGCCAGCATCAACACAGATGTCATTCATGTACCAAATGCATGGAAATACTATCTAGACCAGGCATGGCCAACAAAAGATCCGTGGGCCGGATCTGGTCCATCTAATGAATTTATGTGGCCCCCAATCAATCCTTCAATATTAGCTACTCAAGTCCGAATAGTCCGATGAAAAATTCTGACACCTAAAAGAAAAAACAACTCACTGTGCATTTAGAATTAACTCTCCGTTACAAATCTTGTAAGCACAGCATAAAATGTTGATAAAGCACGATAATGTGAAAAATGTATCTGTAATCTCTATGTACAATTTAGTCTCTACGGGGTGACACCACAATGAGATCTCGCACCACCTCAAAATCTTCCTAGGGCAGCCTCTGGTTCGGCCCGTGGAAAAAATTTTCTTTCCAATTCGGCCTGGGGCAAAACTGTTGGCCACCCCTGATCTAGACTTAAACTATGCATTGTATAAGGATGTGTCACAGCCTGTATTCAAGCGTATTTAAAACTTTTAAGCTTAGAATGCAATGGCATTCTATTTATAGAACAGTTTTTCCATTTTACTGTTTGTGATGAGGGCTGATAAAGTAGTGGCCAAACGTTAGAGAACTGAATTTCTTCGCTGGAAATATTGAATTGAGGTGTAATTCTTATCTTTTTCTTCAGGATGCTAGACTGGCATGGAGCATTCTGGTAGTGGCACCTATATATAATAAATTTGACCCAGTTAGTGGATTTTGTAAGATAAAGTATAAACTCCAGACTTTTCAACAAGCATAACTATGTCTCTATCATTGCAAAGTATTCTATGCAATGTGGGCTGGGGAGCTAGTGGTAGTATATACCCAAATTTTCTAAAGGCTCGGGATATATGTAAAGAAGAGAGGCCTAGGTACAGGATGGCTGAGAACAGATGGTTCTTTCTTATGAAATAAAGCATTTTTTACCTGATTGATCAAATAATTAAACTAAGTGAGGAATATCCAGCCCTGCACACTGCTAATTTAATGTAGACAAGCTCTTTATCCACAAGCAGTTGGGAGAATGGATACAAAAAAGCCCTATGTATAAGCACTGTAATGGCCAAATTTTTGTACCTGGTGGGCTGGAAGGCAGTGGAAGGGATAATGTAAGGTGGTTCAAGAAATTTGCAAAAAACAAAAAAGTAAAATCCAATGGGCATTCCAAATACAAGTAAATCCAAGAAAGAGATCTTTTTCTTTCTCTTTAGTAAATGAGAAGGTTGAGAAAATGGCTGACAAGAATTTTTAAATTTATTTACTTGCCCTCCAAGCCATCCCACGCTAGCAGCACTTCATCCACATACCACAGATATGGAAGGGGGTACGTATATAAAGCAAGGATCGAAACAATGAATTCTATGGCTCTCATAATTAATTCAGTTAAAATAGCCAAAAGAGGCAAGCCCATAAGAACTCCATATATCTGCAAATAAAAACTACTACAGTATTTCTGTTTCAATGGTAATTTTCAGTAACTAATGATTAAATGTAGTTATTACTGTATTTACCAGTAATGCCAATAGATAGTTTTTATATTTTCATTTATTTTTAGTGAGTGGATCACTTGTTTTTATCTCATTATTTAATTATTCTTTTAAAATATTTTTCAAAACTTTAAAAATTCACATTTTCTTTTGTGTATTTGACAATTACTACTACTAATTTAGAAAATTATACAGAAATGAATCTATTCTAAAGATTTCAAGTTTTGTCCAATCAGACACTGATCAAGAATGTATTCTTTTTTTCCAACTGTGTTGCAAAAGCATATACAAAATTCATTTTGCAACATTCAAATACATTTAAATTATTTTGATAATTCCAAATACTTGTAAACTTTTACATAATAATAATCAGCTCATTTAATTATACCTTCATTGATATAAGATTATCTTATATCAATATAATTAGAATAGCTGATTTATATTCATATCTATAATGTTCACTTGTTCATTCTTTACACACTTTGAAACAGTTTAAGCAAATGCAATGAAACTTTTCTGGGACCACTCTCTCATTCAGGTGGTGGTAAATAACTATTTTTGCTCAAATTAACTTCAATCCTCCCCTTCTATTTGACCATCAGGATGATGGCATTCAAATAGGAAAATTAAATAATAATACAAAGTTACCAGAGAGAACAATGTTTTTAGAGGTTTTGAGGGTGCTAAATTACATATTTAGTCTTTTTTTTTTTTTATACAAAAATTGGTTGGTTGGTTGATTAGTTCATATTCAACTGTAAATTGTACCAATGCTGGCACAAATCTTTGGTTAGTCAAAATCTGTTAGTTTATTTTTAGTTTCTTTTTCAAAGTAGATTTTTCTCATTTTTATTCAGTTTTGTTACATTCTCTTATTTTATTTCACACTTCATGATAAGCATAACAGTGGTAGGCTAAAGTAACCAACCTCTTAATATGATTTTCATTTTAACGTTGCTACTTTTTGCCTGGGCAACACTGCACATATCTGCTAGTATAATAATAATGATCTCCAGCTTTATGTAAACCATTTTTTTATTGGTAGAACATACATTTCTATTGAATTTTAGCAATTTAAAATTTTTCTTAGAATAATCTGTTAACTGTGCCATTTTTATTTTTGTCATTATCATTTGTTAAAATCAGTAATTTTTTCAAAAACTAGATGGCAAGCATAAAATTATTTATCTTGTTATTTGATAAGTCTTAACACAAAGAATTGCATTTTGCAGCGTACTTTAGTTGCTTTTAAACAGACATAGTATCAGAAGTAAGTGACTTTCATGAATGTAAATCAAAACTATTATAACATTATATCTCAAATACAACATTGACAAAATTTACTCAATAATGTTATCCACAATATAAGACATTTTCCATCACAATTATATATATTGAACAAATTGCATATAGCTAGTACATATAGCTATTACATTGAGTATATAGTATATATAGCTATTACATGAGCAAATTGCATATAGCAAATTGCATATAGCTATTACATTGCTGCAATAGCAGGAACTTGAAAGTTTGCATTTTGGATTAGGAATAACCATTCAAATTATTTGATGATGACAAAGTCTTCACAAAAAAGTAAATAAATAAAAGAATTTTTATAGTTCAATAAAACTTATACAATTTTAAGTAAAATCAAATTTTTTCACTTCTATCAGTTTGTGCTCATCATTAAACTGAAAAATAGATTCTGTAATGATAAGAAAAATACAACCTGAACAACTGATGAATTGTTATTCTCCCATCATTGTTGACCAGCTTATAGCTTAAAAGTATACTCGCCTTATATGACCAATACATTCCATTTTTGTGTAAATGGAAATTCATATATAAAATAGTAAACCCTATTAATAATTAAACATTTCCTGTATTAGCATACATACACATTTTTTAAATAAAATAAGGAAAATAAAGATTATTAATAGTAAATCATAAAAATAACTTTGAAAAATTTTCAGAAGCAGATTTTTCTCACAAAAAGTAAAATTTTAATTTTTTCCTCTAAAGTAGGTAATTTATGGTTTTGGCTTGTCAGTGCTACCAGCATCACTACCTTGCATTCTGAGCCATGTTTGCAAAGAAATTAGCATAAATAAAATAATCCAACTACTAACAGATTATATTGATATAATTGGTAGTTGTTGGTTTATTAGATATATACATCAGATTTGTGGATGCTGGTTTATATAGTTTATGTAACATAAATGAAATGTAATGTATTACAAGTAAGAACTCCAAAGACAGATGCAAGTCCCAGAGTTTAGTGCAAAACAAAGAAATTAGTCTTTTCCAGAATGAGTGTGTGAGTGAGTGAGATGCTCTAAGACAGTGCATCTTAAAATGATACAAATTTAGCAGGCAATTAAGAATTATTTTACTTTTTTTTGAATTGCCAATGGCATAAGCCTGAAACCACAAGTGGTGAGTTGATATATGGTAGGGTTCTGTTGTATTTTCTAAACTTTTTCTATCAAGCAGATGTTAATAAGTCTCGAGTTTATTTCATTTCAATTTTGACTCACATCCTGGACCATAAGAGGACCTTTTACCATACCCATCACAAATTTAGCCAGGCCCTCCAGGCTCTCGACGGAGGCAGCTCAGTAGCAAGGGACAAGGCCCAACATATCTGAAATAAACTGTCCATTAAAATTTCTGAAGTTTTGCCTGGATTCAATCACTGGTGCCCAGAGTGATAGGTTAGCCTTAACCATCTAGCAGCCAGAAGTGCTTGAATCCTTGATGGACTTCATGGATTCAATTACTTGTGTAGGTTTGTCAGGAAACAGGAAAGGATTGAACACATACAGATGAAATCTCCAAGTAATTTTTGAGGATCCAATCCAAATTCAATCACGATTCTGTTAAACAGCAAGCTGATGTCTATTTCTGCCCTCCCATCTTCAATGTATGAGGGTGTAACAATACACATTAGTGGAATAAAGTACAAAAAATGTAAATATTAATTTAATTAATAAATATTAAATAATAATCATCTTTTAAACTTATATATCCTTTAAATTTGTACATTAAATCTATGTAATTAAGAAAAATTTGACCTAAAGTTCATTTGAATATTGGATTTTATGAATAGGCAATTTAAAAAAAAATACCCTTAAACTAAAGAGCAGTTTATTAATAAGCTATTTATATTTCGTATAATAATAATAAAATACAGATTTTGGCTAGAAATCTTTTTTACAGAATTTTCCTCAGAGTAACGAAACACGTGTCGAGAACAAGGAGAGGCTTAGCCTCACGCCGGTCAACTACTTACATTTTCATAGTTCCCTTCGGTCCTAAATTGGTTTTAAGAACATCCTGTAGACCTCTAGCCGCACTTATATTAACTGCTAAAGCTTGAGCGTGTCTAGCAATTTCGGCTTTAGGATTTAATGCAATAACAGCAGCCATTCTCCTGATTGATTCTAGTTCTTCCGCTGACTATTTGGTAAAACGCTCGCTAGATGGCAGATTTACTCATTTGAGACAGCGCCACCTAAGTTATTTTGAAAATTGAATAAATTTTAGAATTATAAAAATTCTCTTTATAAATTTATTATTGTATTTTTTTTTTATTCGTCAAATTTTTATCATAATTTTATCAACATTTGTCCAAACTTGATTGAAAATTTAATCAATATATAATGCGGACTATACTTCGAGATCATGAAATCGTATAAATTAAATAATTCCATTTCAAAATTCAATATTTCAAAATTAAACAAAATACATCTATACGTGTAAATCGCATCTTTGAAAATAAATATATTATTTGTTTTCATAAAATTACTTTATTTGATTTACAGTCATAAATTAAATGTCGGCAAGCCAGATGGATGCAATGATCAATGTTTGTGAATGTCGTCGAGAAGGATCGATGTTCGAATTCATATCGACTAGTAAATGTGGTTTAATTAAACTGAATTTATTGATAATCAGATGGCCAAGTGATTAAGGAAGACATCATCTTACCGCTTTGGGAAACTCGGGATCTATCTAAGCAGTCAGAATTCAAGGAATATTGGGCGGTCCATCCCGGATATGTTTTTTTCCTTAATCCCATACGGTGTAATTAAATGCTAGATTATTCGACGATGTTTTAAAAATATTTTAAATATATTTAATTAAAACCTAATGGCTGTGTCGCTAGTAGTACATAGAAAACTACGCTTGAAAATGGAGTATGGAACGTCGTTTTTTCTATAGAGAGAGAAAAGTTCTTTTAGGCTTCATTATAGCAATAGTAGCAGTGAATGAAAATATTTCATTATCATTATCACTTTTACCATTCATCTATATTAATTCAAAGTTATTTTGATAAAATAAGTCTGCAAATTCCAATATGGCGTCATTTGCTTCCGCCATGTTGTGAAGTTGCCAGAAATTTCCATTAAAAGCAAAATGTTGCTATAAAATTGGTTTAGATTAAAATTTTTGTTCCAAATTCTATGTAAATTTTAAATTTAACATTTTTTTTTAAAACTGATGCTAAAGAAGGAAGAAAAAAGAGCATCTTACGAATATAAAATGTATGCTTATGCATTAATAATATATTTATCTACAGTTTATAAATGGCCAGCAATTAATGTACAGTATTCATTTGGATGGTCGAAACATAAAGAAATATGCATCGGATATTTTTACTACGTCAGTTTCTACGTCACGCGAAAACGCAAGAATGTGGGCAACAATAGATTTTTCAATTGTTACGCTTGCTTTGTTGAGTGAATATTTTCGAAGAGAAAAGACGTCTTTGCGAATTTGTGCTTGATTTTTCTGAGAAAAATTGTGTTGGATATAAACGTGAGTAATATTTTGAAAGACTATAAAATATACTATACAAATCTATATATATATACAGTAGAACCTCCATTATCCGGATTTTCGATTATCCGGATTGTTCAAAATAAACAAACATTTTACAAATTTGCTGATTTGCACTTGGCGAATTACGACACTGCTTATGTACGTGATGGAATGCATAACATTTTTTGTTTTCAACAACGTCTCACCCGGTACAGTGGTCGTAAACTCTTAAATATATTTTGCATCGTAATAAAAATATAACTTGACATAAGTATTTATAAATAATTTATACTCAAATTACATCATTTCTATAACCAAGGGCGGCGTAAGGCATGGGCAACGTGGGCCACCGCCTATGCCTCGGGGTCCGAAGGGCCTCGCGCCTCGAAGATTTATGCATTACTTAAAAGCCGAGAACGCGACAAAAAAATTTTACTCGTCATAAAACGATAAATAGTTTGTCAAATTTTTATTCATAAAAATGCAGTTTCAACTGCTTTTTATTTTATAAAATCCGTCTTCTTGCGCCACCAGAGGGCCTTTTAAACAATAGGTAGTCTGTTAGCGTTGGTCAGTAGTAGTCCAAATTCAATACNAACGATACGGAAGCCGTTAATGTGCAGATTACCTAGATACTCTGCAAATTACCTAGGTAATTTGAGAAATTGAACAATTTTCGCAGCTTTAACGGATCACCCTAGTTAATCTGCAGATTAGCTAGGTAATGTACACATTAACGGATTTCGAGCTTTAGCGGTAACATATTCACTAACATTAAACAATAGATTTTTTTCACAATAAAAATAACATTTTGTTGTGAATATTTTATCTAGTTAAAGAGAAATAATAAAATGAATGATCTAATCATAATTAAAGGACCTTAGCAGTTAGCATAGAATTTTAATCCTATGTACTTCCACTATTCTCTGCCCCACGTGAAGAATATAGCTTTGTCCTTATCACAGGCAATTACATGAATTCGCAAATTGTAAAAGTAGATTTGTCTGAGATAGAATCATTTCGAACTGCTAAGTTGTAAAAGAGGCATTTTCATTTGGTTCTTGCAAGTTAAGTGGATTGATATATTCTGTATTTGTATTACTTCTGCCTTGTTCCATAGAATCCAGGGCAAGCTTTTTAGTCGTTGACAGCATATTATATTAATGTCCAACTTGTAAAATGTTTTAAACGCCATTGTATGATAGTAAGGTTTTACACTACTTTTAACACTGTTACCATAGATGAAGGTGTTACGTTTATGAATCGACAGAGCGTTTGAGGGCAAAAGATATTATCAGCCCGTACCACATTCTTTCATTGGAAAATATCAAGTCAATGTAACATAACTCCTTCATCTACCGATTATCTCTGACTATCAATAACATCCATTGTGTAATAAAGTTTGATACATAACACTTTCACTCATGCAGAAAAATCGATTCCTTCCTCCATTGAAACGTTCAATTCTATTTTATTGTTTTAATCTTTAATTAATAATGATAAATATATGTTATCAATAGTTTTCAATTCATTTACATTTTTCATTTTGATACAAAAGGATAATCGAGGATACGACATCCAATGTGCATGTCAATCAATCAATGGACCATGCACCAAAGAAAGAAAAGTTCTCTAAATTAAAGAAATTTTTCAGATTCTTCTTCTGGTATGTATCTTTAGCTTATGTGTATATATAAATGAATATGCTTCGCTATGCACACATAGGCCGTTCGACAAGTTGCTACGAAACTCGGCAGTTATGTTAACACATCTAACTTAGATAATGTCGTACATACCACCACAAAATATTGATTGAATTTCTATATATCAATTAATTTATGTATACATTCGATTCGCATCCACGACCAACTGCTAGTGTTTGGTGCTTTTATCCAGATGTACTGTACATAGTACAGTAGAACCTCGAAAACTCGGCTCTCCGGATAACTCGGCCACACCCTGACAGGGCAAAAAATTCCTTAGTTAATTAATTTTCATTATAGACAGCTTTATAAAAGTATAAAAGCTCTCATAAAGTATTTTTCTGAGGTCTGTCTTATCAGGTAAATTACTGTACACAGTGTATTCATTAATTTTCATTTTCATGTAGTAAAGGCTCTATGCCTTCATAAAGGACGTACTTTTCCTTTGTTTAAGGGTATTTGGGCAGTTTATTCTCTGTTATATTCTCAAGTAAACAATACATACAAGTACAGTACAGTATTTTCTGAGGAAACACTCGTACTTATTTTTTAACCCTATTCCCGATAACCCGGCATTTTCACAAACTCGGCCACCCTTCGGTCCACATTAGGCCGAGTTTTCGAGGTTCTACTGTATAAGTCTAAACCAGTGTTTAGAGAACACAATTTTAGTAAATCAGTTGGTTAACTGATCTAAATTTTGCGCGTTAAGACAAAATCCTTTAGAGTTGTAGTCTCGCGACACTGCGAAAGCAATAGCATAAATGGATGTAGAGAAAGATTCTTCAGTAACTTTGTGATGTGAATATGAATTGACAGTAATATAATTGGATACATTATAAATCACACGTCGTAGTATCGCTTAATTGCTCACAGTCAATGCCTCCTTACATTTTTGGTATTCTGCAGCTTAAACTGTTATGGGAGCCCATTCGTTGCTAGTTTTAGAGAAGCCCCATAATAGTTCAAGCTGCAGAATACCAAAAATGTAGTTGCATCGAGGCCATCCGGGATTAGAAAACCTGAAGCATAAGCTTCGTTAATTTCATAGTAGATACGCCACTGCTCTAACGCGAGTAATATAATTCCGTTTCAATCGTACACATTTGTATCTTAGAACAACATAAAGTTATTGATTTGATAATTATTTAAAAAATAATTGAATATTTTAGATGAAAATTTTAATTATTTTTATTTTATTTTTACAGAATACAGAAGAATTTCAGAGATTTTAATCTCATTGTACTGTACGTAGTTATTTCGTACATAGTTATTACAGTATTATTAAAAAAATCATTAAAATTTATAATTACAAAAAACTTTGAAATCTAAAGTTGAAAAATACTTCAAAACTAAAATTTCAAACATCAGTTGTGACTTTCCTACTTTGACATTTCTCCTGATTGTGACTCCACGAATTTTGACTTGTTTTACCCATTGTGTCACCGATTTTGACATTTCCCGATTGTGACTACTCAAGTTTCGACCCTCCTCAATCGTGTCCATCCCTTAAAAAGCGGATATAAATTCAATCATGAAAGAAAGGAAAGTTTACAAGATAATTATAATATAAATGTAATTAGAATCAATGTCTTTAAACAACTTTGGATTTCTAAAATTAATAAAAATCTTTATATAATTTGGCGTCAAATTATTTCAAAAAACAGAGAATTGTGTCTTTATTGCTGTTTTTTAAAATTAAAGTTAATATTAAATACGATTAAAATCGATATACAGTATTTATTTTCTCGAATAATCCGCGCAGTAAAGGTTTTATTTAGATTGTGCAAGGTTTTAACTCTTTTCATATAAATATATACAAGATAGGACCTATCTCATGATATTATAAAAAGTTTTTTATTTCAATAAATACTAGATTCCTATTGATACATCCTTTGTGCGTACCGGAGGTCCTTAATTGTCGGTATTCTTCTTTGTATTTTATATCGATCATAAAATATACAAAATTATCGCATATAAAAATATTTTCTATTTATGTCACCATGGTTATGCTGAAATAATGCTTAATTAATGTAGTATGTTTAATTTTCGCATTTCTCTTTGTAAGAATTAGGGCGATTTGTAAAATGACCAAGGAAATTTGACGAGAAGTTACAGAAAAAATGAATTTAGCGTTTCAATCTTTGTAAATTTTATATTTTATGAATATGTAAGAACGCCGATTGGGGGGGGGAGATTTTTTCCCTACTGTCGGGATGGTCTAAGGTCTACGCGTATGTGGGTGGCGGTTTTAAAAGGCAGCATAGACAAGTGTTTCACAGAGGGAAACCGTTTATTCCGGACGAAATTGCTTACATAAAGTCTCTCGTTGGCAAGATTCTGTGTTGTTGGAAATTTTCGACGTCGGTGCTGGTCTTGCGTCGTCGGAGTTTTCGGCGGCGATCTGGTCTAGCGTCGTCAGGGCCCCTGGACAGTGTTGAGAGAAAAAAAGTTCAAAGTCTCTAACGTCGGTGCACAAAAAGAAGAACGGAGGTACAAAAATAAGCGGAGACGACACGAACACAACAGAAGTCTAGTGGAAGCTTAGTGGAAGTCCTGTTGTCCTTGAATTTGGCGTTTTTATAGGTTTTTTTGCGACCGGCTTCTTGTTAATTGGATAGATCTTACATCATCGTTTTCTAATTGATCTTCCACCTGTCTCAAGGTGTAAATGGAGCTTCGTAAGGTTCGCGAGAAAGGTCGGCTGGAGATGGTTTATCCGACACCATCATTCTCGACTCTGATCTCGTTTAATTGTTGACTATGACACCTACGCTTTTTGATATATTTTTTTCTAGTTTCGTTTTGCTTTCTAAACTGCGTCTTAATTTTAATATTTTAAATTTTCTTCTTTTATATCTAAAATTTTGTTTTTCCCGTTATTCTTTATGAGCGCTGACGTCAAAGTCCGGTATCACCGATTCGATATTTATATAATTTGCTTTCTTGATTATTTAACTTAACAAACTTTTTTTTTCTTATATCTTTCCCTTTTGCGGGAGCTATTTCCGGGGCCTCACAAATATTATAAACTTATAATATACATTTTAATTCAAACACAAATTATTTATCGTATTTATACAGATACTTAGCAAATCACAGAATTAAATTTTATTCAGTTGTATAATATACAGTATAGATATTATAATTACCTGATATATATATATACATATAGCCAAAACTTAATGTAGCGCTCTACTAAACTTGGGCCGATGAATATGAACATCATGAACTCTAAGTATTAAATAGAAGGCCCTTCAGTATGTCAATTGCTAAATATACAATTTTCCATTATTTCGTGATAATGTAAAATCGTATATTTAGTAATTCTCAAACTTGTGATCAGGCCTCGTTACTCTATATATAATTTAGTGCAGTGTTCGATGTAGTGTTAATTTTAGAGACGAACAAATGATAGTGATTAATCGAAGACCGATTAATGTTTATCAAAGGTCATTCGACATATTCGGGAGACATTTCCTACTGTTAAATTGCCATACGTGTCCTGTCACCGCGTAGAAAGAACAATAACATTCTTTACTCTCGTCCAAAAGACAGCAGAGTGTCAGTGGCATGCAGCTCCATTTTGGAAAAAGTGAGAACTATTTTCATTAAAAATAATCCTATATTTAAACGTAATTAGTTTCCTTTAATTAAAAATTCATAACCTATTTCGATTTTTTCTTTTTGTGTAATTAAATAGTTTCATTGTTGTCGAAACAATAACAAAGACAACAGTTATGTGGTAGTTAAGAAGCGCAGATTAAATCACAATAAATTCATTGACCTTAAAAGTTTAATTAATTATTTTAAAATCATTATTTTGCATTTTACAACAAAACTGGTGAAAGAAATTACACGAATCAATTTGAAATCATAGTATTAGTAAGTGATGAAGAATATTTAATCCTTATTTCTTTTTCATTATTCGTGATGGCGGTAAGACTGGTTCGATCAAATCGTCCTTGCTTCTACAGACTACAGAAGATACATTACAGTCATCCCCACACTGAATGTACAAAGTTATTTTTAGTAAAAATAGTTAAAATGATTTTAATAATAAATTTAAAATCAGACCTGTTTTGTAATTTCACTATTTTGTTCTGTAAAAGATCTTTCAACAGATAAAGAATGTACAGAATGCCATTCTTCGCAGGTTTTTTTCGATATATATGATTTAACTCTTATAATTGGGAAGGTCAGATTTTCAATAGATTCCGGTAAAACAATTGTATATCGAGATTCATTATTTTCGAGAGGTTTTTCAAAGAACGAAATTTGATTAAAGAGACTACTTTTAGATAATCCCATAACTTCGGATCTTTTATCTTCGTATGTTTCTGGTAATTTTTCAAATATTTGGGTTGTTTTTATACACTAAAATATTAATATCTGAATAAGTATTATAGTATAAAAAATATAAAAAATTTCAAGTTAGTAAAATATATACTCTATTGCATTGAAATTCAGTATCAGGGTCTTCAGGAAATTGCTTTTCCTTGCTGATTTCTTGAGGCAAAGATGTTGTTTTCATATTTTCTCGACCTGTTTCGGATAAGTTTTTCGAAAATGCTGCAACATCGGATTCTTTTTTTCCTTCCTCTTGAGAATCAAACGATGTGTGGGATTTCATATCTAACTGTAAGGAAAAATCTAACTCCAAAATGGCTCGTTTGCATATATCAATAAATGTTCCTGCATTTTTATCATTAGTCATTTCTGCTTGTTGATTTTCTTGGTTCATAAGATTGTCAATTGTCACTGTTTCATCTGCCTTATTATTCAATGGAGAAATTACTTCCTGAGTACCAAATAAGAGAGGCTGTTCGCTTACGTCTTCACTTGATAATGTGGCCCTGATTGATTCCTCGTGATTTACTCGAAGAGGCTCTACAATAACTTGTTTTTCTATTTGTACGTTGCTTTTTGAAATTTTGATTTTCTGAAATAAAGTCTGAGCTGTAAACGAACTAACAGATTCATCATCTTCCAATAAATCATTTTCTTTTAATCTAATAATATTATCGAAGGCTTTGACAATAGAAGTTAAACTTTTATAAGTTGGTGTCTTATTATCTGTAATCTGTTCAACGGATGAATCATCATCTGAAACGAGATTTGGCAGATTTGTCTGTGGACATTTTTCTTCCCTGAAATGTAATTTTAAGATATTAAACTGAAAAAAAAATAGACTTTTTTCAGTTATTTGTAAATACGAAATTATCACAATATTTAACACAAGATTACATAAAAATATTTTTAAAATATGATTTATAAGAATTTAATATAAAACAAATGCTGCTATAAAAATTCTATTTTACTTACTGAGATTTCCTGACAAATAATTTTTCAATAACTTTAGAAATAAAATCTTTTGCTCGAGTCTTTGCAGTGATTGCATATTGTTGAATCTTTGAATCAGAAGCCATTACGTGAGTAAATGCATTCTGTTTCGAATGTTTTTGTTTAGGAATTTTTTGACAAGAGCTAGTTCTCCTAATATTCTTGGAGAAATCCATCTTGTTATTATTTAATCATTATTATTTATAGAAAAAGTAAGCATTGTTATGTAACAAAAATTATAACGGCAATATTTACTATAGATCTTTAAGCGGTGAAACTTGTTTTTTCTTTTTTTTTTTAAATTTACTATTGCTTTTAATTTGAATTTTAGAAAACTTACCGTAAAATTCCTTACTAGATTTATGTTAAATATTTTGTATAAAAAAGTTTAAATGGCGTTTGAATAAGGCAGTAGCACGTAAATAGATCCGACGTAAAGGGAAACCAAGTTAAAATTTAATATGAATCACTGCACATTTTAATAATACATTTTTGCTTTTAATACTTACATAAAAGATTATATCAAATATATTAAGTCGGTAATTAAGTTCGCAATTAATTTTACTTTTCCGGCTGTTATATAGGACAGAGGAAAAGTATGGCAATCGTCAAAAACTGACTCCTAAGATTTTTATATTTTTCGACTCAGGAGATTTTGAAACGAGATATGCAAAAAATTAGGGTTTTTTTTTTCTGTATGTATGGGTATGTGTGCTTGCGGGCGGAGCACGATTTTCTTCACTCTGTTTGAAGCTTAACAACTCCAGTACTTTTTGTCGAAAATTTCCGAAATTTTGCAGCGAGGTTTGTGTATTAGGCGGATTGAAGCTAGTAAATTTTGATGGTTGAAGGTCAAGATGGGAGAAGAGAAGGGTCTCGAAAGGGATCGGACTTAAAAGATTTTACTCGCCATTAGCATTTACAATTTTTTTTTAATATAAAACTCATCTCTACCATGAAGATTAAGCGTTTTGTCATTCGTAACATCGCGGAAAATTATGCAACTCGTCGCTGGTTTATTCCAAAAAATTAAAGATTTTTTGAAATTTTTCTTTAGAATTTATTCATTTATTCGCGATTTCCGTATAGGCTAATACAGATAACCCCCGTATAACACGGGAGTTACGTTCCAAAAAATTGCCGTGTTATGCGAATCCGTGTTGTACGAAACAAAGAACTAGTGCGAAAAGGGAAGTTAGGTTCCAAAAATTAAAAAAAAACGTTGTTAAATCCTTATTTAAATTGGATCTATTATTCATTTTTTTCATAGGTAAAATACTTATTTATTATTTAAGTAAATATTTTACCAGAGGATTATTCATTTTATATGATGATCTCAGCATGAGCATCATCAACTGGTAACAGTTTTTGGGTGCGTTCATTAATAGTGGTCGCTCTGCAACAGGAGTGCGCTGCTGTTTGTAGGCATTTAGGAACGACGG